>NC_052474.1:14922351-15006650 GCF_009730915.1 Dioscorea cayenensis subsp. rotundata
TCTCAAGGCAAGAAGGCAACATCATTCAAAGGGGAGATCGATCACGACTTGAAGGAAGGAGAACTGCAGGGCTAGAGGAAGCGTCATTCGGCATTCCTTTGGCGGGGGAAGCGTCATTTGGCATATTCTCGCCTCATCCTTCACCATTTCATCTAGGGAGTGTCATACTATGTCTTTGTTTCATGTTTTGCTTGATTGTATGCTTTGTTATGAGATGATGACACACTAGACCACCAAGGCCACCGGGTGTTGGTGAACCTTGGGGGGTTTTATCATGTATTTTGGATGATTACTTGTTAATTCTGTGCTTGGGTATGTTTGAGATCTAATCCATTGTTTTCATGCTAAGTGTTACACCAAGGAGAAATCCGAAGATCTTTTATGAATGATGCATGTAGATGTGACTTGCTCGCATGTATTAGGTCATGAATGGATTAGAAGGGGATACTTGTATCATCACGCCGAGAAATCGGGTGTTTGGTAGCCCTCCATGTAGGTTTAATCTGAAGAAGAGTAGGTTTATTCCTAAGCGAGATTTCCTTGTACTAAATGCTATCGTAGGAATGTAGATTTGGAAGAAATTCCTATCTATGTTCGTATGGGATTAGAGTTCAATCACCGAGAAATTGGGGTTGTTCTAATCTTGGAATCTCATGGTCCAATTTACCCTTGCATCTTTAAATCATCATCCATGTTGCATGATAACCCCTCAAGGGGATCCACATCCATAGGCCTTTGCACTTCATTGATTCTCTTGCTTGCTTATTGCTTGTTCTCTCTAATTTGCTAGCAAATCTTGTGTTTAGTTTTATTTGTATTTAGTAGAGTAAATCCATCACTTAAGATCTTAGGCTAGATAATAGCTCGAGAAGGAGTAATAGGAGATCCTTAGCCCCGTGGAATACGATCCTCGTGTCTTTGCATGAGGTATTACTTGGCGATCCCGTACACTTGCGGGGAAGCGATCAAGTACGCTCAACTAATGACAGATTATCCTGCCACCTTGACCCCTTGAGGCTTCTCAGCCTGCCCCTGAGCCCCAGCCGACACCGATGAAGACCGAGGCACCTCTTGTGCCAGAGGAGCCATCCCCAGTACGCATGTTTTCACCGTCTCGAGCCTATGATCATTTTGAGAGGCTCAAGAGTGCAGTGGGGGTGCTACGGACAAAGATCGCTGATGTCCGGGCTGCACAGGCCGCGTAGTACACAGAGTTTATGGCACATTTTGATACATTGTAGCAGATTCTTGAGCAAGACATTGCCTCATCATTTGTTCTGAGACCTCGGACCCCTACGGCCCCACCAGCCTCACCATCACCAGATCCACTGGCACCTTTTGATTATCCAGCAGCAAAAGAGAAAGAGCGTGACACCGACACTAGATGCGTCGTTCTTTATTTTTTTTCTTGTTATGTTATTTTGTATTGTTTTTAGACTTGCACTACTCAGAAAGGATTTTCCTTTTGAGTATGTCTTTTATTTTCATTTTATTGTCTTGAGTTGCATTCATTACTCTATCTTTTATATACTCGAGTTGTTTCTGTTTTTATTAAGCTTCACTAAATCCCCTTGTGTATGCGTGTAGATGGTCTTGTCAGTATGGGAATCACTCCTAATCTGACATACTGCCCTTGATATCGTATATACACTGCCAGGATGTGTCCAAGGTGGATAGGCATGCCTGAACCATCGAGTAGAGATATAGCAACTCCTGCTGGCTCAGGACACTGGTACTGTCACCACGGCCATTCACCGACCTGCTCATAATAGCATGCAAGTATAGATATGCAAGTCAAGAAAGGCAAGTGGCCTTGGAAACCCTTGGCTCGTATTGGCCTTGACCGCATAACACCCCATACGCTATCTACTGGGTCAAGGTGCCAGGATAATTTGTTGGTAACTGACCATACTCCTCAGTGTCTATGAATGCCTCATCGTACAAACCAAGTAGAATCAAAAACTGAGAGATGCTCATGCTATGGTGATGCATAAATGCTTCAAACTCAAATGATGACAAAACCCCCAAAGTAAGTGCACGAATGGCTTGCTCCCTAATCGATAGTAACTGCCTCTAGCCACCCACTAAAATGAGATCCTCAACCTCATCCGCTAACTCATCTCCCTGCTATAAGTCCCACAGTATACTAGTGTTTAGGAAGCAAGATTGTCCAAATCTCAACCTTGACAACCGCTCAAAATGCACTTGATGTTCAGGATTAACAAATCTCATATTTTATAGCTCGGGGGATGACTCATGCGGCCATTTATCAGCTTGCTTCTTTGACCAAGGTGCCATAACTGTAAAATTTTGAAAGAAAATTGATCAAACAAGCTCAAAAAGTAGTTCTGCAGAAATCCACACTCATGTGTGGATCCAAGGGACATGAAAACCGCACGACAACACGCTAAAACTCCACAAATACAACTTATAATTGTTTCTAAACTCTTTCTAATCATGCAATAACCATGTAATTGTAGAAACGAAGCAATATTCATCATTCTAAGTTGGAAAAATCAAATATGATGAAGAAAAGAGAGAATTAAGGGTTACCAACAGGAAGAAGTTCAAAACTTTAGATTAGGCCGGAAAACACAAGTAAATCTCTCTAAATCAACAGTGTGAAGTCGGGAGAGTAAAGGAGAGTGTTCTTTGATTAAGTAGAGGTGTGAGAATGAAGAAGACTGAATGGATTTTTAAAGGGAAATTGTGTCTTTGCATTTCTGCACATTCACACTGACGTGTAAATTACCCACGCCCGTGCGACTCCACAGGAGAAACCCACAGGGGCACACACACGGATAAATGCTTGTGCAATATGAATGCGAAGCATTCTTTCCTTATGTTTTTAGGTTACTTTTATGCAGGTAGGGTTTTGAGGGCGATTATGAAGGAAAGAAGCCAATGTGGATCATAATGCACAGATTTTGGAGGAAATCTTGCTAAAGTTCAAACGCGAAGACATAGGTCGGGTATGAGATGCTAGAGTGTGTGCCAACCTCCTCGTATTTGAGTTATCACAACCATTTAGAGGGGCACAAGGGCAGTCATACTCAAGCATTCCGATTTGTGCATATAGAACAAGATCTCCACCAACTTTTCCATCATTAAAGATGCAAAGCGATCCACAACGTGAACGTGTGCCCATTTGCGTTACCTCGATGAAAGTATGGATTCGGGAAGTATTTCAGGACGGATACTGTAGCAGAGAAAACTGTTCATATCCGGCCGAGAAAACTACAGAACAGAGAATCCACATGGGCATGTGGAAATTCCACACGCCCGTGTGAAAAATCCACAGGGGCGTGTGGATCCCCGATTCCAGCCCTATTTAAAGCCGATTCAGCCCCAATTTCATTATTCTTTTCTCCATCTTTTCCCCAACTTGAGAGAGGGTTTTGGCTAAGGTTTTGAGAGGTATTGGCAAGGGTTTTGGAGAGGTTCTACGGCTTCGACATCATCATCTCTTTTCAAGAAGGTTGGTAGTGGAGCTTCCGTCGAGGCGTATCCTATACCGGACAAAGGGATCTTTGGACGACGAGTAGAGGACTTTCCATAAGAACATCGACATGACTATCGAGGGGTTTTCTATGGATTCATTGCTTTTACATTCTATGTCTTTGATTATACTTAGCTCCGTGGAGAGCTAAACCCCTAGTGGGTACTTGGGTATTTGTGAACCCTAGGATGTATTCATTTCTTTGAATCTCTTTATTATGCTTTCATTTAATTGATGTTTATTGTGAGTTCCAACCTTGAATGCTTGATTGTGTGAATACTCCCCTAGAGTGACACTAGGGTTGAAAGTTCTTGTTGGTAACCTTGTGAGTGAGTCACACACCATGAGTGTTAGACAAAGCTAGGTTGAAGAGGGTTGAGAGGGTGAGTCAAGAGGTACAGGAGCGTCCCCTTTCCCCTCCGATGTGTTAGATTCTACCTCAGTTCTTCCACTTCTTCGCGGCCACAATAGAGTGAATGGTCTAAGGGATGACCTTCCGCTGGGGCTTAGTTGTGGGTGCAACGGAGTGAAGCGCAGAAGTGATCTTAGTATTTAGGGCTTAATTGTGGTTAGGGACCTTCCACCTTGACCAAAGGGTTAGGTCTACAATTAGGAAGAGATTTATCACTTGGAATCCCTAGAACTTATTGCAATTCTATACGAATGCGAGGTTGAGAGGTTATTCAATCTCTCCTCTGGGACATGTATAGAGTAAGGCATAGTTGACCTTAGATTTAGGACTATGTAATTAAGGATTTCCACAACTCACTTGCATTGATTAGGAAGTATAATACAGGGTTCTATCACTTGAAATGATTGTCCTAGGCAGAACAATATCCGGGTACGACATCTTTATCGATTGCCTTACCTTCTTCTTTACTTGTGCTCTCTTACTTGTTGTTTTTACTTTTGGGAATTGAATCATTGTCACACATATCACTATTCATCTTTCACATAGCTATGAAGCGAATTAAGTTTTTCTATTCCCTACTCCTTGTCGATACGATACCAGTTCATCCGAGATTATTACTTTGACAAACCCGTGCACTTGCGGGATATATGCAAGGGGACCTTGTCAAGTTTTTGGCGCCGTTGCCGGGGTGTAGGCATTTAGAGATACTTTGCATTTTGTTTTCTTAGCTATTTCACCGTATATTATATTTCATATATCCTTATTCTATCATCGTTCTGATTTCTTTTTCTTTCTTTTTGTTTGTAGCTCCAGGTTATTTGTGCTTGTTGGGTGGAAAGAGCTACCACCTATGAAGTATGAAGCTACTCTCATAAGTCGAATACTAGCTATGCCCTAATGAGAGAAAGAGCTATCTCATAGGATGAGTGAAAGCTACCACTCCGGTAGAAAGAGCTACCACGTCGAAAATGTGAAAGCCACCTTAGCGGCCGCTTGGGAAAGGGCTACCTTAGAGGATGTGTGAAGCTACTACCATCTTTGAAATTGTTGTCACTTGTGTAGATAAATAAGTCCCTCAAACTTAGAGCTTTGAGGAGTATACCTTCGGTTGACTTGAGTCAGTCCACACACTTTCATGATTTCGGGTTTGTTGTCCTTTTTTATTCAAGTTTTTAACTAGAGTTTCGATTTTTCATATTTAGTGTTGAAATTTCCCTCACTTGTAGAAAGCTCTCTTTGTATACTTTGGTAAACCTAAGGCCAAGCACTTCCAATATTTTCTTCATTCATGCACATAACGTTTTAATTTTTGCTGGAGGACAAGCAAAAGCTTAAGTGTGGGAGAGTTTGATAAGTGCTTGTGCGATGTGAGCGAAGCGTTCATTCCTTATGTTGAGCATTACTTTTCTCAGGTTTTTACACTAATATGTGTGTTTTTATGTTACTTTCGTGCAGGTAGGGTTGTGAGGCCAAGTATGAAGGAAAGAAGCCAATTTGGATTACAATGCACCGATTTTGGAGGAAATATTGCTAAGGTTCAAACGCGAAGACATAGGTCAATGTGCGATGCTAGAGTGTGTGCCAACCTCCTCGTATTCGAGTTGGCACATCCATTTGGAGGGCACAAAGACAGTCACACTTGAGCATTCCGACTTATGCAGATAGAATAAGAGCTTTACCAACGTGCCCGTTTACGTTACTTCGATGAAAGTATGGATTCGGGAAGCAATTCAGGCCGAATACTATAGCAGAGCACTGTAGTAACATGGTAGAAAATACTGTAGCAACACTGTTCACAGTTGGCCGAGAAAACAGGAGTTTAGAGGATCCACACGGGCATGTGGAAATTATCCACGCCCATGTGGAAATTCATCATGGGCGAGTGAAGCATCCACGCCTGTGTAGCCGCCCGATTCCAGCCCTATTTAAAGCCGAATCAGCCCCGATTTTAGTATTCTTTTCTCCATCTTTTCCCCAACTTGAGAAAGGGCTTCGGCTAGGGTTTCGAGGGGTATTGGCCAAGGTTTTTATTAGTTTCCATGGCTCTGACATCGTCATTCCTTAGGAAGAAGGTTGGTAGGGGAGCTTTCGTCGAGGCGTATCCTATACCGGATAAGGGAATCCTTGGACGACGAGTAGAGGACTTTCCACAAGACCATCGATATGACTATCGAGGGGGTTCTTTTATGGATTCGTTGCTTTTATATTCTATTTCTTTGATTGTACTTAGCTCCACGGAGAGCTAAACCCCTAGTGGGTACTCGGGTATTGTGAACCCTAGGATGTATTTGTTTCTTTGAACCTCTTTATTATGCTTTCTATAAATTGATGTTTATTGTGACTTCCAACCTTGAATGCTTGATTATATGAACATTTCCCCTAGAGTGACACTAGGGTTGAGAGTTCTTGTTGGTAACCTTGTGAGTGAGTGACACACCACGAGCGTTAGACAAAGCTTGGTTGGAGAGGGTTGAAAGGGTGAGTCGAGAGATACAGGAGCGTCCCCTTTACCATCCGACGTGATAGATTCTACCTCCGTTCCTCGAGTTCTTTGCAGTAATAGTAGAGTGAATGGTCTAAGGGATGAACTTCCCCTGTGGCTTAGTTGCGCGTGCAACGGAGTGAAGCGTTGAGGTGATCTTAGTATCTAGGGCTCAATTATGGTTAGGGACCTTCCACCTGGACCAAAGGGTTAGGTCTATAATTAGGAAGAGATTTATCACTTGGAATCCCTAGAGCTCATTGCAACTCTATGCGAGTGCGAGGTGTTGAGATTGTTTGATTTCTCTTCCGGGACATGTATAGAGTTAGGCATAGTTGACCTTAGATTTTGGACTATGCAATTAAGGATTTCCATGACTCACCATTGCATTGATTAGGAAGCTTAATAGAGGGTTCTTGCACTTGAAACACTTATCCTAGGCGGAGCATTATCCGGGTACCCCATCTTTATCGATTGTCTTACCCCCTTCTTTACTTTTGCTCTCTTACTTGTTGCTTTTACTGTTGAGAATTGAATCATTGTCACACTCATTATCATTGATCTTTTACATAGCTAAGAATGGAATTAAGTATTTTTATTCCCTACTCCCAGTGGATTTGATACCCGCTCAGCCGGGATTATTACTTCGACAAACCCGTGCACTTGCGGGATATACGCAAGGGGACCTTGTCAAGTTTTTGGCACCGTGGCCTGGGAGCTAGGCGTTTAAAGATACTTTGCACTTTGTTTTCTTAGCTATTTCACCATACATTCTGTTTCATATCTTCTTATTCTATCATCGTTCTGATTTTTGTTTTCTTTCTTTTGGTGCAGCTCCAGGTTATGACCCGAGGGAATCCCTCAATATTGATTGAAGAAGATCCTGAGCTTGAACACACACTTAGAAGAAAAGGGAAAGAACCTGTACAAGAACAGTCTAATTCAGCTGACTTGGAAGTAGAAGAATCTAAAAACATGGCAATACAGAATGAGCAACAGCGAACACTATTCGATTATGCCAGACCTTCAGTATTGGGGACACAGTCGAGTATTGTGCGTTCCCCGATTATAGCTCAGATTTCGAGCTGAAGCCGGCATTCATCCATATGTTGCAGCAGTCCACACAATTCAACTGTTTGGCCGATGAGGATCCAAATAGTCATATAGAGAGCTTTCTTGAGGTGTGCGACATGCTGAAGATAAATGGGGTTATAGATGATGCCATCAAATTGAGAGCCTTCCCATTTTCCCTAAAGGGGAGAGCGAAGCAGTGGCTACACTCATTACCTAGAGGATCGATTACTACTTGGGAGGAGATGGGAGAAGCTTTTCTTGCCCGTTACTTCCCTCCCTGAAAATCAGCAAAGCTTAGGAATGAGATCTCGTCCTTTGTTCAGTTGGAACTGGAGTCTCTATTCGAGACGTAGGAAAGGTTCAAGGAGCTCCTGAGAAAGTGCCCGCAACACGGATTCCTGGAGTGGATGATTGTTCAAACCTTTTACAATGGTTTGAACCCGAGTACATGGCAACTCTTGGATGCGACATCAGGAGGTACCTTACTTAGCAAGACCCCCGATGAGGCCCGTCAGTTGATTGAAGAAATGGGGTTAAATAGCTACCAATGGAATGCTAGGGAGAAGAAAAAGGTGGCCAGTCTCCATGAAATTGACGCGGTAACTTCATTGGAGGCCCAAGTAGAGAATCTGAGTAAGAAGTTAGATCATTTAACTTCAAATAGAGTGGCGGTCATGACTAATTGTGCTAGTTGTGGTGGAGGACATGCTCCCTCTGATTACCCGATCTCTATTGGAGATGTTTCTTTAGTGGAAAATGTTGATTTTGTAGGTAATGGCATGAGACCTCAAGGAAATCCATATAGCAATACCTACAATTCAGGTTGGAAGAATCATCCCAACTTTTCATGGATTAATCAAGCTCCACAAAAGGCCATGGGACCATCAGGTTTCCAACAACAACAAGCTCCTCAAGTGGAAAACAGGGTCTCAGGTTTGGAAACCCGAATGAGTGACCTAGAGAAGCACTTGACTAGATTCATACAATCTGCAAATACAAGGTTTGAATCAGTTGAGTCTACACTTTGCAACCACACCGCCTCTTTGCATAACCTTGAAAATCAAGTGCGGAAAATTGCGAAGTCTCTCTCCGAAAGGCCACATGGAAGTTTACCAAGCAACACAGAAACCAATCCTAGAGAACATGTGAAGGCGATCACTTTGAGAAGTGGTAGTGAGGTTGAAGGTAGGCTTCCGAGTCAGAAGCCAAAAGAACATGCACCTGAGGTTATAGAGGTTGAAGAGGGGACAAGCAAAGAGAAAGAGGTGGCACCCCCCACCTTTCAAGCCAAGAATCCCTTATCCCTCTAGATTGAAAAATGACCAAGGGGATGAATAGTACAAGAAGTTCCTGAGTTTGTTGAAGCAACTCCATATCAATATTCCTTTTGTTGAGGCGTTGGCCCAAATGCCTAAGTATGCGAAGTTCTTAAAAGACTTGTTGACCAATAAGAGGAAGTTGGAGGAGAATGCTTCAGTGGTTTTAGATGCTTCATGCTCGGCAGTATTGCAAAACAACATGCCAAACAAGAAGAAAGACTCGGGAAGCTTCATCATTCCGTGTAACATTGGCAACTTAGGTGAGGAAATGGAATTGGCGGATTCAGGGGCAAGTATCAACGTCATGCCATACACCTTCTTCCAGAAGCTAGGCTTGGGAGAGCCTAGGCCTACTCGGATGACTTTACCGTTGGCGGACCGAACCGTATGACATCCGAGAGGCATCATCGAAGACGTGCTTGTTAAGGTGGACATGTACATTTTTCCAGTTGACATTTGTAGTGCTAGACGTCGATGAGGACGCAGATGTACCCTTGATACTTGGGAGACCATTTTTGCGGACTTCCAAAGCATTGATTGACATGGACGGCGGAGAACTCACACTGAGAGTTGGAGATGACAAGCTCACATACCGCCTTTCTGAAGCCATGCGGCATTCTCTTGATTTTGGTGACACTTTATACTTTCTAGACACTACTGATGAGCATGTCGATGAATACATGCAGGAAATGTTCAATCCGGATCCGTATGAAGGTTTTTTCGACCAAGAAGAGGGACATGAAGATGTAATGATGCTTGGGTCGACGGATGAAATACCATCTACCATGGGGATCTTAAAGAAGGTGCTCCGGAGAATGAAGATTGTTAGAAGATGCCACCAGAAACGCTCCAAGGCTGTTGGAGACGTACACGAGCCAAAAAAGTTGGATGAACCATTGCTAGGTGGTCCGAAGCCCGATAATACACACTCTACCCTCAAGAAACTTTGCACATCATGCTTCCAAGCCATGGGTAACAGGCGACTTTCATTCATGAACCCCCATGAGGTAAGACAAGATACGTCAAGCTAAGTGACGTTAAACAAGCGCTTCTTGGGAGGCAACCCAAGTGTTTACTGTTTTCTTATCTTTTAGTTTAGTTTGTTTACATGAATAAATTGTTAAGTGTTGGTGTCCTAACTTTTAGATGCTTGTGTTGCGATGTTATTGTGGGTTTTTAAAATCATCATGTATTTTTTGAGGAATTGGCGGAAGTTTGGTCATTTGGGTTATATTTCGTGTTTTTCACTGGTAAAATTTGCATAATAGGGCAGGCTCTGAGTGTGTAAACATGTTCAGAGAATTTCTGCAGAGCCTGCAGAATTTTCTAAGGCATCCAGAGAAAACACACGAGCGTTTGGAATTTCCACACGGCCGTGGAGATGCACTGCAAGCTCATCCAGAGATGACACAAGGGCGCAAGGGCCGTCCTCGTGATGCGACCATGCAGCATTGCACACGCCCGTGGGTAATTTCCGCACGGGCGTGTGAATTCCTGTAGAGTTGGGCAGATTTTCCCGAGAGCACACAGGGGTGTGGACTTGCCCCTGTGGACGACCTTGTGAACCATTCACGGGCGTGGGTAATTTCCACATGCCTTTGTGAAACTCTGCAGAGGATTTCTCTCCATCCTGAGAAAACACAGGGGCGTGCAGCTGCCCCCTATGAATTGGGCATGTGAATGCTCACGCCGGTGTGGAATTTCTGCACGGGCGTGTATAACACTTGGTATTTTTTTCGGATGTCCAGAGAAGCCACAGGGGCGTGTGTCTTCCCTAATGGGTCTGGTGCACGGGCGTGGGTATTTTCCACATGCCCGTGCGAGAGCAGTCAGAGTCGAAGGAGTGTTTTCCCGACAGCGCACTGGGGCATGCATGCGCCCCTGTGGCTCTTTTGTAATGAAGTGCACGGGCGTGGATAATCACCACACGCCCGTGTGGATGCACAGAACGCCAAGGGTTGTGAATTCTTTTTAAAGAAGAATCATTTCTCACTCTCTTCACGACCTCTATTCGGTTGAAAACACTCTCCCATCATTCCCCGACCTCCTAGCACCAATTTGGTGGATTTTTACGTAGTTTTTTTCCTGCCGTTTCTCCATTTTCTTATCCCATCTCATCGGTAAGCCCTATTTATCATTTTCTTTGCCAATTCATGGTGTCCATCGATTAATTTGGTTAATAATGCTTCGTTTCTTCAATTAGAATGATGAGTCATGTTTAGAACGAAGCTAGAAGCATGTTTACATTGTATTTTTTAGATTTTTGTTGCGCGGCCGTGCGGTTTTCATGCCCCCTGGTTTCACACGGGTGTGCGGAAATTCTACACGACCATGTGGATTTCTGCAGTACTATTCTCTCAACTTGTTTGATCGATTTCGTTTCAAATTTTGCAGATTATGGCACCTCGATCGAAGAAGCAAGTGGATAAGAGGCCACGTGAGTCATCTACTGAGCCTGATGGCATGAGGTTTGCAATTCCAGAGCATCAGGTTCGCTATGAGCGCCTGTCGAAACTTCGATTCGGGGAGACTCGATTCCTGGATACAACTATACTGCGAGATCTACAGCAGGGAGATGAGCTCGCTGATGAGGTAGAGGATCTCATTTCAGTAGGTGGTTGGCGACAATTATTGACAATCAGAGAGCCAGCCATCCGAGAGTTTGCATTGGAGGTACTATCATCATTCGAGTTTGATAGATCATACGAGAGCTTCGCTATTCTGGATACCATTCACTTCAGAGTATTTGGAAACCACCATACCTTGAGCATCACTCAGTTTTCAGTACTACTTGGCTTGTATGAGGAGGCATTCATAGATACGGAGGAGTACGCGCAGTTACCGACTGATTATCCTGGAACCTTGACCCCGCAGAGAGCTTACAGAGCATTATGTGGTTAGGGTCAGTACTAGCCGGGGGTGTCTAAGGCCACGTGCCTTTCCTGACCCGCATACATATATTTACATGCCATCATGAGTAGCATAGTCAACCTGTCGGAACACTACTCCCATGGAATTAGCTTCATCAAACGCAACACTAGGAGTCAGGGGAGTATTGTTTTGATTGCTTCTCCCACATATATTCTTCATTACTATATATTTTTGAGTGACCTTGAATATGTACATTGAGGATAATGTACAACTTAAGTGTGTGTGTGGGGGAGGGGGGGGGGGAGTTTCATAGTGCACACATCCTTTTTATTGTTCTTGATTGATATACATGCTCACATAGCCAATGGCGGTTCACCTTAGTTATAATGATTGTATTTTGGAGTTTAGGAGAAATTTTAACATTGAATTGTTTTCATGCTCTACTTCTTGCTTGAATTTCTAGGAATTTTTACCCGATTTACACTCAGTGCACTACTCACTCTTTAAACTCTATTGGAAACTCATGTTCGATGTTAAAGAGACTAGTTATAGTTGTTTCTTGTATTAAATTCTAAAAACAAAAACAAAAAAAAACAAAAAAAAACAAAGAAAAAAAAATAGTTTTATTGTTTATTTGTGCTTGTTGGGTGGAAAGAGCTACCACCTATGAAGTATGAAGCTACTCTCATAAGTCGGATACTAGCTATGCCCTAATGAGAGAAAGAGCTATCTCATAGGATGAGTGAAAGCTACCACTCCAGTAGAGAGAGCTACCACCTTGAAAGTGTGAAAGCCACCTTAGCGGCCGCTTTGGAAAGGGCTACCTTAGAGGATGTGTGAAGCTACTACCATCCTTGAAATTGTTGTCACTTTTGTAGATAAATAAGTCCCTTGTACTTAGAACTTTGAGGAGTATACCTGGGGTAGTTTTGAGTGAGTTCACACACGTACATGATTTCGGGTTTGTTGTCCTTTTTGATTCAAGTCTTTAGCTAGAGCTTTGATTTTTTGTATTTAATGTTGAAATTTCCCTTACTTGTAGAATGCTCTCTCTTTACACTTTGGTGAACCTGAGGCCAAGCACTTCCAATATTTCCTTCATCTATGCACAGAATGTCTATTTTTTGCTTGAGGACAAGCAAAAGGTTAAGTGTGGGGGAGTTTGATAAGTGCTTGTGTGATATAAATGCGAAGCATTCTTTCCTTATGTTGAGTATTACTTTTCTCAGGTTTTTACACTAGCATGTGTGTTTTTCTGTTACTTTCATGCAGGTAGGGTTGTGAGGCCGAGTATGAAGGAAAGAAGCCAATGTGGATTACAATGCACCGATTTTGGAGGAAATCTTGCCAAGGTTCAAACGCGAAGACATAGGTCGATGTGAGATGCTAGAGTGTGTGCCAAACTCCTCGTATTCGAGTTGGCACATCCATTTGGAGGGGCATAAAGGCAGTCACACTCAAGCATTCCGACTTATGCACATAGAACAAGAGCTTAACCAACGTGCCTATCATTGAAGATGCAAGTGATCCACGACGTGAACATGTGCCCGTTTATGTTACTCCGATGAAAGTATGGATTCGGGAAGCAATTTAGGACGAATACTGTAGCAGAGCACTGTAATAACATGGTAGAAAATACTGTAGCAGTACTGTTCACAGCCGGTCGAGAAAACAGGAGTTCAGAGGATCTACACGGGCGTGTGGAAATTATCCACGCCCGTGTGGAAATTCCCCACAGGCGCGTGAAGCATCCACGCCCGTGTAGTCGCCCGATTCTAGCCCTATTTAAAGCCGAATCAGCCCCGATTTTAATATTCTTTTCTCCATCTTTTCCCCAACTTGAGAGAGGGCTTCGAATAGGGTTTCGAGGGTTATTGGCCAAGGTTTTGTGGAGGTTCTACGGCTCCGACATCGTCATTCCATAGGAAGAAGGTTGGTAGGAGAGCTTCCGTCGAGGCGTATCCTATACTGGACGAGGGAATCCTTGGACGATGAGTAGAGGACTTTCCACAAGACCATCGACACGACTATCAAGGAGGTTTATTTATGGATTCGTTGCTTTTACATTCTATTTCTTTGATTGTGCTTAGCTCCATGGAGAGCTAAACCCCTAGTGGGTACTCGGGTATTGTGAACCGTAGGATGTATTTGTTTCTTTGAACCTCTTTATTATGCTTTCATTAAATTGATGTTTATTGTGACTTCCAACCTTGAATGCTTGATTATATGAACGTTTCCCCTAGAGTGACACTAGGATTGAAGTTCTTGTTGGTAACCTTGTGAGTGAGTGACACACCACGAGCGTTAGACAAAGCTAGGTTGGAGAGGGTTGAAAGGGTGAGTCGAGAGATACAAGAGCGTCCCCTTTACCATCCGACGTGATAGATTCTACCTCCGTGCCTCGAGTTCTTTGCGGTCATAGTAGAGTGAATCGTCTAAGGGATGAACTTCCGCTGTGGCTTAGTTGTGCGTGCAACGGAGTGAAGCGTTGAGGTGATCTTAGTATCTAGGGCTCAATTATGGTTAGGGACCTTCCACTTGGACCAAAGGGTTAGGTTTATAATTAGGAAGAGATTTATCACTTGGAATCCCTAGAGCTCATTGCAACTCTATGCGAGTGCGAGGTGTTGAGATTGTTTGATTTCTCCTCCGGGACATGTATAGAGTTAGGCATAGTTGACCTTAGATTTGGGACTATACAATTAAGGATTTCCATGACTCACCATTGCATTAATTAGGAAGCTTAATAGAGGATTCTTGCACTTGAAACACTTATCCTAGGCGGAGCATTATCCGGGTACCCCATCTTTATCGATTGCCTTACCCCCATCTTTACTTTTGCTCTCTTACTTGTTGCTTTTACTGTTGAGAATTGAATCATTGTCACACTCATTATCATTGATCTTTTACATAGCTAAGAATCGAATTAAGTATTTTTATTCTCTACTCCCTGTGGATTCGATACCCGCTCACCCAGGATTATTACTTCGACAAACCCGTGCACTTGCGGGATATACGCAAGGGGACCTTGTCAAGAATTGAAACAATCTTATAGAGAGTTTTCTTGAGGTGTGTGATATACTGAAGATAAACAGGATGACGGATGATGCCATCAAGTTGCGAGCCTTCCCATTTTCCCTAAAGGGGGAAGCGAAGCAGTGGTTACACTCATTACCTATAGCATCAATTACAACATCGGAGGAGATGGTAGAAGCTTTTCTTGCCCATTATTTACCTCCCGGAAAATCCGCGAAGCCTAGGAATGAGATTTCATCCTTTGTTTAGTTGGAATTGGTGTCTCTGAGAAAGTGCTTCTGAGAAAGATTCAAAGAGCTTCTGAGCAAATGCCCGCAACACGCATTTCCAGAATGGATGATTGTTCAAACCTTTTATAATTGTTTGAACCCGAGTACAAGGCAAATCTTGGATGCGGCAGTGATAAGTGCTTGTGCGATATGAATGCAAAGCGTTCATTCCTTATGTTGAGCATTACTTTTCTCAGGTTTTTACATTAATATGTGTGTTTTTATGTTACTTTTATGCAGGTAGGGTTGTGAGGCCGAGTATGAAGGAAATAGGCCAATGTGGATCATAATGCACCTATTTTGGAGGAGATCTTGCTAAGGTTCAAACGCGAAGACATAGGTCAGGTGTGAGATGCTAGAGTGTGTGCCAACCTCCTCATATTCGAGTGAGCACATTCATTTGGAGGGGCACAAAGGCAGTCACACTCGAGCATTCTGATTTATGCATATAAGAACAAGAGATCCACCAATGTGCACATCATTGAAGAGGCAAGTGATTCACGACGTAAACGTGTGCCCGTTTGCGTTACCCCAATGAAAGTATGGAATTCGGGAGTATTTCCAGCATAGTCTCGTAGCAGCCCGGCCGAGAAATCGAGAAAAGCAGAGAATCAAAGCAGGGCGTGTGGAAATTATCCACGCCTGTGTGGAAATTCCACGGGGCGTGTGACATCATACACGCCCGTGCAGTCGCCCGATTCCAGCCCTATTTAAAGCCAATTTTAGCCCTGATTTTGGTATTCTTTTCTCCATCTTTTCCCCAACTTGTGAGAGGACTTCGGCTAGGGTTTCGAGGGGTATTGGCCAAGGTTTTTGGAGAAGTTCTACGGCTCCGACATCGTGATTCCATTAGGAAGAAGGTTGGTAGGGGAGCTCGATCGAGGCGTATCCTACACCGGACGTAAGGAATCTTTTAGGGCGACGAGTAGAGGACTCTCCACAAGACCATCGACTACGACCATCGAGGGGGTTTCTTTATGGATTCATTGCTTTTACATTCGATTTCTTTGATTGTATTAAGCTCCATGGAGAGCTAAACCCCTAGTGGGTACTTGGATGATTGTGAACCCTAGGATGTATTCGTTTCATTGAACTTCTTTTATTATGCTTTCAATAAATTGATGTTTATTGTGAGTTCCAACCTTGAATGTTTGATTGTATGAACATTTCCCCTAGAGAGACACTAGGGTTGAGAGTTCTTGTTGGTAACCTTGTGAGTGAGTGACACACCACGGGCGCTAGATAAAAGCTAGGTTGGAGAGGGTTGAGAGGGTGAGTCGAGAGGTGCAGGGAGGCGTCCCCTTCCCTCCCAGGGCATGATAGATTCTACCTCCGTTCCTTGAGTTCTTTGCGGCCATAATAGAGTGAGTGGTCTAAGGGATGAACCTCCAGCTGGGGGCCTAGTTGCGCGTGCAATGGAGTGAAGCGTTGAGAGGATCTTAGTATATAGGGCTTAATTGTGTCTAGGGACCTTCCACCGGACCAAAGGGTTAGGTCTATATTTAGGAAGAGATTTATCACTTGGAATCCCTAGAGTTCATTGCAACTCTATGCGAAAGTGCAGTGTTGAGATTGTTCGATTTCTCCTCCGGGACATGTATAGAGTTAGGCATAGTTAACCTTAGATTTGGGACTATGTATGTAAGTATTTCCATGACTCACCATTGCATTGATTAGGAAGAATAATAGAGAGTTCTTGCACTTGAAGCAATTATCCTAGGTGAAGCATTATCCGAGTACCCCATCTTTATCGATTGCCTTACCCTCTTCTTACTTTTGCTCTTTCATTTGTTGATTTTATTGTTGTGAATTGAATCAATTTCACACCTATCACAATTGATCTTCCACATAGCTAAGAATCAAATTAAGTATTTTCACTCCCTACTCCCTGTGGATTCGACCCCGCTCACCCGGAATTATTACTTCGACAAGCCCGTGCACTTGCGAGATATAAGCAAGGGGAACTTGTCAGGCAGCAGAAGATACCTTAGGTAGCAAGACCCCTGATGAGGCCCACCAGTTAATTGAAGAAATGGGGTTAAACATCTACCAATGGAATTCTAGGGAGAAGAAAAAGATGGCCGGTCTCCATGTGATAGACACAGTAACTTCATTGGCGGCTCATGTGGAAAATTTGAGTAAGAAGTTAGACCTTCTAACTTCAAATAGAGTAGCGGCCGTAACTAATTGCACTGGGTGTGGCGGAGGACATGCTCCCTCCGATTTCCATATCTCTATTGGTGATGTATCTTCGATGGAGAATGTCGATTTTGTAGGTAATGGCATGAGACCTCAAGGAAACCCATATAGCAATACCTACAATCCGGGTTGGAAGAATCATCTAAATTTCTCATATAGCAATCAGGGTCCACCAAAGGCCATGGGGCCATTGGGTTTCCAACCACAACAACAAGCCCCGCATGTGAAAAATAGAGTTTCAGGTTTGGAAACCCGAATGAATGATTTGGAGAAGGCCTTGACTAGATTTGTACAATTTAAAAATATAAGGTTTGAATCAGTTAAGGCCACACTTCGCAACCACACCGCCTCTTTACATAACCTTAAAAATCAGGTGGGGCAAATTATGAAGTTTCTCTCTGAAAGGCCACATGGAAGCTTACCGAGCAATACAAAGACTAACTCTAGAGAGCAAGTGAAGGCGATCACTTTGAGAAGTGGTCGTGAGGTTGAAGGTAAGCTTCCAAGTCAGATGCCAAAAGAACACGCACCCGAGGTTAAAGAGGTAGAAGAAGGAACAAGCAAAGAGAAGGAGGTGGCACCCCTACCTTTCAAGCCAAGAATCCCTTATCCCTCTAGATTGAAGAATGATCAAGGGAATGAACAGTACAGGAAGTTTCTGAGTTTGTTCAAGCAAGTCCATATTAATATTCCTTTTGTTGAGGCATTGGCTAAAATGCCTAAGTATGCGAAGTTCTTGACAGACTTGTTGACCAACAAGAGGAAGTTGGAGGACAGTGCTTCGGTGATTCTAGATGCTTAATGCTCGGCGGTGTTGCAAAGGAACATGCCGAACAAGAAGACCCGGGAAGCTTCATCATTCCGTGTAGGATTGGCAATATGGGTAAAGAAATGGCATTGGCGGACTCAGGGGCAAGCATCAACGTCATGCCATACACCTCCTTTCGAAAGTTAGGCTTGGGCGAGCCTAGGTCCACTCGTATGACATTGCAATTGGTGGACCAAACGGTGAGACATCCGAGGGGTATCATCGAAGATGTACTTGTCAAGGTGGACAAGTATATATTTCCTGTAGACTTTGTGGTGCTAGACGTCGATGAGGATGCGGATGTACCCTTGATACTTGGGAGGCCGTTCTTGCGGACTTCCAAGGCATTGATTGACATGGAAGGCGGAGAGCTAAATTTGAGAGTTGGAGATGACAAGCTGACATACCGCCTTACCGAAGCAATGCGACATTATCTTGATTTTGATGACACTTTATATTTTCTAGACACTACTGATGAGATTGTTGATGAATACATGCAGGAAATGTTCAATGCGGAAACGTACGAGGGTTTGTTTGACCAAGAGGAGGATTATGAAGAAGTAATGATGCTTGGTTAGACGGAAGAAGTACCATCTGCCCCGGGGATCTTAAAGAAGGTGCTCCAGAAAATGAAGAGGGCTAGGAGATGTCACCAGAAATGCTCTAAGGCTGTTGGAGACGTACGTGAACCGAAGAAGTTGGATGAACCATTGCTAGGTGGCCCTAAGCCAAATAATACACCCTCTACCTTTAAGAGATTGTACTCATCATGCTTCCAAGTCATGGGTAATAGGGTAACATTCATCTATGAACCCCCGTAAGGTAAGACAAGGTACGTCAAGCTTAGTGACATTAAACAAGCGCTTCTGGGGAGGCAACCCAAGTGTTTCCTGTTTTTCTTAGTCGAATAATGTAGTATTTTGCATGAATAAATTGTTGAGTGTTGGTGTCTTGATTTTTAGATGCTTGTGCTGCGATTTTAATTGAGGTTTTGAGTATTTATCGTGTGTTTTCATGTGGATTTGGCGAAGTTTGGTCGTTTGAGCTTTATTTCATGTTTTTCACTGGTAAAACTTGCATAATAGGGCAGGCTCTGAGTGTGTAGACATGTTCAAAAAATTTCTACAGAGCTTGCAAATTTTTCTAAGGCATCCAGAGAAAATGCACGGGCATATGGTATTCGCACGCCCGTGGATTTGCACTGCGAGCTCATCAAGAGAAGGCGCAGGGGCGTGCGGCTGCCCCTGTAAATGACCATACGAATATCGCCCGCCCGTGGGTAATTTCCGCACGGGCATGTGATTTCCTGCAGAGTTTGGCAGATTATCTCGAGACTGCACAAGGGTGTGAACTCGCCCCTGTGGGCGACCTTGTGAACTCGCCCCTGTGGGCGACCTTGTGAACTTCGCACGGGCATGGATAATCTCCACACGCCCATGCGAATCTCTACAGAGGAGTTCTCTCCATCCTGAGAAGGCACAGGGGCGTGTGTTTGCCCCTGTGAATTGGACCTGTGAATGTCCACACCCATGCGGCATTGCCGCACGGGCGTGCGTAACACTTAGGAATTTCCTCGGATGTCTAGAGAAGCCACAGGGGCGTGCGGCTGCCCCTGTGGGTAGGGTACACGGGCGTGGGTATTTTCCACACGCCTGTTCGAGAGCATTCAGAGTCGAAAGGGCCTTTTCCCGAGAGTGCACAAGGGCGTGCACCTGCCCCTGTGTAGTTTTCCTATGGAGACGCACGGGCGTGTGTAATTTCCGCACGCCCGTGGGAATGCACAGAATTCCAAGAGACGCGAATTTGTCTTTAAAAATCCTTATGATTTCTCTTCTTCTTCATCTTCAACCACCTGAAAACTGCTCCTGATTAATTTCCCGGCCGTTGATCATTGTGCTACGGGGATTTCAAGAAAATTTTCGTACCGAATTCAAGGTTTTCATACCTATCTTTTTCTTTTCTTTCGGTGAATCTTTAATCCCTCTTCTATTTGGCATTTCTTGTTTTAGTAAATTAAACGACTTGAGTTGCGTTAAATTTTGACTTAAAAGGGTCTATGTATGTTCAGAGAGCATTTTAATAGGGTTTTACATTGTATTTTTTTTTTGAAAATAGAAATGCTATCGTGCCGTTTTTCACGCCCTACAGATCCACACGGGCGTGGATAATTTCCACAAGCCCATGTAGAATTTTGCAGTATTCTATGACTGAGCGTCTTTGATCATCTCTTCACTATTGCTTGCAGGCATGGCACCACACGCGAAGAAGCAAGAAGGCAAGCGCCCTAGGGAGCCTTCACCCGAGTTGGCACACATTACATTTCCGGATCTTGAGCATCAAGCTCGTTTCGAGTGACTATCAGGGCTTAGGTTTGGCTAATCCTGTTTTGTGGACCTTAGTGTGTTAAACGGGGTCCAGCGGGGTGATGAGTTTGTTAGGGAGCTGGAGTCGCTGATGGCTGTAGGAGGGTGGCAGAGGCTATTTTCTATAAGAGAGCTAGTTTTCTATCCGCTTACTTTTGAGGTGCTGGCGTCTTTTGAGTTTGTGGATAACATACAGTTTAGAGTGTTCGGTCGTCAATTCACCATGAGCATTTCTGAGTTTTCTGTTCGCATGGGTTTATACGATGAGGCATATATAGAAACTGAGTAGTATGGACATCTACCGACAGATTACCCGGGCACCTTGATCCCACAGCAAGCCCATCAGGTATTGTGTGGACTGCGGTAGCATGAACCAGGTGTGTCCAAAGCCACATGCTTGTCTAGGCTGAGCTACAGGTATTTATTTGCTGTCCTTAGCAGGTCTGTGGATGGCCGTGGTGACAACACTAGTGTTTTATCACGGCAAGGACTACTTTATCTATTTTTCATGGTGAGGTCCATGCCCATTCATCTGTGGTACATTGTGGCAGAGTATATGCGATACCAGGGCCAGAGTGATAGAGTAGGAGTATAATTTGCTGGTCCTTACATTACTAGACTCATTCTGGGGAAGGGTTTGGAGCTGCTATACGGTATGCCGATCAGATAGTTCTTCCTTCTCCACTTGGACTTGATACGCTCAGGATTATGGGAGTGGTACGCAGATATGGACCTGGAGCTTACATTTTGGCCACATCCACCACTGAGAGCACCAAGGGTGGAGGGGATGCAGCGTGAGATTCTGCCCCGGCAGTGGCCGAGACCCCAGGACTGCCAGGTACCCTTTCAGGAGCCTATGATTGTATTGAGAGGCTCGAGAGCACCATGAGCATATTGCAGTCTGAGATCATCGAGATGCGGGCGATACAGTCAGCCCATTATGCTAATCTTATGTACCGTTTCAATTTCCTATGATAGTTATTGAGATGTATACAATCAGCTCCTCCAGTATCTTCCTCATCACCTATACCAGCACCGGTGGACCTACCATGTACGTCCTCACCACCAGCAACAGTAGAGGACCCAGAGCGCCACACCGAGATTTGATTTATTTCCATTTCTTTACTTTTATGCACTTTATTTTGGACTTGTTCACTCAGAAAAGACTGTCCTTCTGAGTTATTTTCTTTTTGTTGTCTTGAGTTGTATTCATTACTCTATCTTTTATATACTCAAGTTGTTTTGTTTTTATTGAGCTTCACTCAACCCCATCGTGTATGTGTGCAGATGGTCTTGTCATCTTGGGAATTGAGACTTTGTCATGGGCACAGCCAAAGTGCTTCGGCACTTGGCCGTGTGAGCTTCACAACCCGTTGGAACACTACTCCCAAGGATTTAGCTTCATCAAACGCGATACTAGGAATCAGGGGAGTATTGTTTTGATTGTTTCTCCCACATATATTCTTGATTGATATACATTATGAGTGAGCTTGCATGTGTATATTGGGGACAATGTACAACTTAAGTGTTGGGAGGAGTTTCATAGTGCACACATCTTTTCTATTGTTCTTGATTGATATACATGCTCACATAGCCAATAGTGGTTCACCTTAGTTGCAGTGATTGCATTCTTGAGTTTAGAAAAAATTTCAACATTGAATGTCTTCATGCTCTAGTTTTATTTGAATTTCTAGGAATTTTTGCCCAATTTACATTCGTTGCACTACTCACTCTTTAAACTCTTTTGGAAACTCATGTTCGATGTTAAAGGGACTAGTTATAGTTATTTCTTGTGTTAAATTCTGAAAAAAAATAAAAAGAAGGAACAAAATAGTTTTCTTGTTTATTTTGCATTTTGGGTGGAAAAAGCTAACACCTATGAAGTATGAAGCTACTCTCATAAGTCAGATACTAGTTATGCCCTAATGAGGTGGAAAGAGCTACCACCTATGAAGTATGAAGCTACTCTCTTATGTTGGATACTAGTTATGCCCTAATGAGAGAAAGAGCTATATCATAGGATGAGTGAAAGCTACTCTCTTATGTTGGATACTAGTTATGCCCTAATGAGAGAAAGAGCTATATCATAGGATGAGTGAAAGCTACCACTCCGGTAGAAAGAGCTACCACCTCGAAAGTGTGAAAGCCACCTTAGCGGCAGCTTAGGAAATGGCTACCTTAGAGAATGTGTGAAGCTACTACCATCTTTGAAATTGGTGTTGCTTTCTTGTTGTAGATAAATAAGTACCTTATACTTAGAGCTTTGAGGAGTATACTTTGGGTTGACTTGAGTGAGTTCACACACTTTCACGATTTCGGGTTTGTTGTCCTTTTTTATTCAAGTTTTTAGCTAGAGCTTCGATTTTTTATGTTTAGTGTTGAAATTTCCCTTACTTGTAGAATCCTCTCTTTGTATTTCTTGGTGAACCTAAGGCCAAGCACTTCTAATATATCCTTCATCTATGCATAAAATGTTTAATTTTTGCTTGAGGACAAGCAAAAGCTTAAGTGTGGGCGAGTTTGATAAGTGCTTGTGCGATATGAATATGAAGCATTCTTTCCTTATGTTAAGCATTACCTTTCTCAGGTTTTTACACTAATATGTGTGTTTCTATATTACTTTTATGCAGGTAGGGTTGTGAGGCCGATTATGAAGGAAAGAAGCCAATGTGGATCATAATGCACCAATTTTGAACGTGTGCCAGTTTGCGTTACCTCGATGAAAGTATGAATTTGGGAAGTATTTCAGACCGGATACTGTAGCAGAGCACTATAGCAATACTGTTGCAAAGTATTGTAGCAGCACTGTTCACAGCCGGCCGAAAAAACTGCAGAACAAGGAATCCACACAGGCATGTGAAAATTCCACACGCCCCTGTGAAAAATTCACAGGGGCATTTGGATCCCCGATTCCAGCCCTATTTAAAGCTGATTCAGCCACGATTTCATTATTCTTTTCTCCATCTTTTCCTCAACTTGAGAGAGGGTTTTGGCTAGGGTTTTGAGAGGTATTGGCAAGGGTTTTGGAGAGGTTCTACGGCTCCGACATCGTCATCTCTTTTCAAGAAGGTTGGTAAGGGAGCTTCCGTGGAGGCGTATCCTATACCGGACAAAGGGATCTTTGGACGACGAGTAGAGGACTTTCCACAAGACCATCGACACGACTATCGAGGGGGTTTTCTATGGATTCATTGCTTTTACATTCTATGTCTTTGAATGTACTTAACTCCGTGGAGAGCTAAACCCCTAGTGGGTACTTGGGTATTTGTGAACCCTAGGATGTATTCATTTCTTTGAATCTCTTTATTATGCTTTCAATTAAATGATGTTTATTGTGAGTTCCAACCTTGAATGCTTGATTGTGTGAATACTCCCCTAGAGTGACACTAGGGTTGAGAGTTCTTGTTGGTAACCTTGTGAGTGAGTGACACACCACGAGTGTTAGATAAACCTAGGTTGGAGAGGGTTGAGAGGGTGAGTCGAGAGATACATTCTACCTCCGATGTGTTACATTCTACCTCAGTTCCTCGAGTTCTTTGTGGCCACAATAGAGTGAATGGTCTAAGGGATGACCTTCCGCTGGGGCTTAGTTGCGGGTGCAACGGAGTGGAGCACAGAAGTCATCTTAGTATCTAAGGCTTAATTGTGATTAGGGACCTTCCACCTGGACCAAAGGGTTAGGTTTACAATTAGGAAGATATTTATCACTTGGAATCCATAGAACTTATTGCAATTCTATGCGAGTGCGAGGTTGAGAGGTTATTCAATCTCTCCTCCGGGACATGTATAGAGTTAGGCATAGTTGACCTTAGATTTGGGACTATATAATTAAGGATTTCCACGACTCACTTGCACTGATTAGGAAGTATAATAGAGGGTTCTTGCACTTGAAATGATTGTCCTAGGCGGAGCAATATCCGGGTACCCCATCTTTATCGATTGCCTTACCTTCTCCTTTACTTGTGCTCTCTTACTTGTTGTTTTTCCTATTGAGAATTGAATCATTGTCACCCATATCACTATTCATCTTTCAAATAGCTAAGAAGCGAATTAAGTGTTTTTATTCCCTACTTCCTGTGGATACGATACCCACTCATCGGGTATTATTACTTTGACAAACCTGTGCACTTGCGGGATATACGCAAGGGGACCTTGTCACATGCCTCTGTGCATTCTCTGGAAAACACTCATAGCATTCTGAATGCAACCACACAGGCGTGCGGAAATTACCCACGCCCGTGTGCCCGACCAACAGGGGCATCCCCATGCCCCTGTGGCTCCTCTGCTCATTCGAGAAAATTCTCTAAGTATTACCCACGCCTGTGAGGAAATTCCACATGGCCGTGGAACTTCACAGGGCCAGTTCACAGGGACAGACGCCCGCCCCTATGTATTCTCGGGATGGAGGAGAGCTCTTCTGCTGAGACCCACACGAACGTGTGGAAATTACCCTCGCCAGTGCATTTGTCACTGGGTCATCCACAGGGTCAAGTCCATTCCCTTGTGTCTTCTCGGGAAAAATTCTCATTCTCTTCTGGATGACACATGCCTATGCGGAAATTACCCACGGGCGTGTGAAATTCACAAGGTCATTCAAATGGGCGAGTCCAAGCTCCTATGCAGTCTCTTGATGAGCTCTAAATGAAAATGCACGCCCGTGATAAAATTTCCCATTGGCTTGTTTTCTTTAGATACTTAGAAAACTTCGCAGGCTCTATAGAAAATTCATAAACACAATTATACAATCAGAGCCTATCTAACAATGCAATTTTAACCAGAGAAAACACAAAAAACATGTTCAAATGACCAAGATATTTTGCCACACACATTTAAAACACAGCATGCACCAAAGATCCATGAGAAAATCATAGCAATAGCATCTAAAAATTAGGACACCAAACACTCAAAGCCTTATTCATGCAAACACTAAACTAAAAGCTAGAAAAACAGTAAAGACTAGGGTCACCTCCCAAGAAGCGCTTGTTTAACATCACTTAGCTTGACATACCTTTTCTTACCTCATGGGGGCTCATAGATGAAGGTTTCCCTCTTAACATAATCTTCTGAAAGTAGAGGGAGAGTTGTCGAGCTTGGTACCACCTAACAAGGGTTCATCAACCTTGTTCCTTTCTTGCACATCCCCAACAGCTTTGGGGCGTTTCTTGTGGCGTCTCCTCACCCTCTTCATCTTTCGGAGCACCTTCTTCACAATCCCCGTGGTAGATGGTACTTCTTCCTCTATACCAAGCATCATCACTTCTTCATTCTCCATCTCTTGGTCTAGCAACCCCTTAATTGCTTCCCAGCAAGTGTACGAGATCGCCAAGTAATACCTCACGTGAAGATACAAGGATTGTATTCCACGGGGCTAAGGATCTCCTATTACTCCTTCTGGAGCTATTATCTAGCCTAAGATCTTAAGTGATGGATTTTTACTCTACTAAATGTAATTAAAGCTAAAACGAGATTATGACCAAATTAGAGAGAACAAGCAATAAGCAAGTAAGAAAATCAATGAGATGCAAAGGCCTATGGATGAGGATCCCCTTGAGGGGTTATCATGCAACATGGATGATGATCTAAAGGTGCAAGGGTAAAATGGACCATGAGATTCCAAGATTAGAACAACCCCAATTTCTTGGCGATTGAACCCTAATCCCATACGAACATAGATAGGAATTTCTTCCAAATCTACATTCCTACAATTGCATTGAGTACGAGAAAATCTCACTTATGATTAAACTTACTCTTCTTCGGATTAAACCTACATGGAGGGCTACCAAACACCCGATTTCTCGGCGTGATGATACAAGCATCCCCTTTTAATCAATTCATGATCTAATACATGCGAGCAAGTTACATCTACATGCATCATTCATAAAAGAGCTACGGATTTCTCCTTAGTGTAGCACTTAGCATGAAAACAATGGATTAAATCTCAAAATTACCCAAGCATGGAATTAACAAGTTATCATCCAACATACATGATAAAACCCCCCAAGGTTCACCAACACCCAGTGGCCTTGGGGGTCTAGTGTGTCATCATCCCACAACAAGCAATACAAACAAGCAAAACATGAAACAAAAGCATAAATGATCTTCTAGCTTCCTTGCCCTTCTTCTCCTTCCCAAGGTCGCCCAAAATCTCCCAAGTGATCTCCCCAAAATCAGCCAAGAAAAAGTCCAACCAAAAAAGTCCTTTTTCTGCCCTAAAAGTTGGTATTTATACCCCCTGAGGCATACGGGTCGTATGGGGGTCGTATGGGGGTTATATAGCACTCAAAAACCCTAGATTCGCGATCCATACGGGGTGCATATGGCCCCAATACTGGGTAGTATGGAAATCTGGGCAGACACTCCAAATCATTCCGCTGCTACAGTATGTACGGCCCCCATACTAGGCAGTATGGGGATAGTATGAAATTCTTGTTTTCTTCTCTTTTCGCCCAAATGATATCTTCTTGTTCTTCATGGCTTCCTTATGCCCTACAAAGCAACTAGTAGATAATTAAGTGCAAAACGGGCATCAAACCTCACAAAATACATACAAAGTGAATACGACATATATATGAAAACACCTACATTTAGACACTTATCAAATATCCCCACACTTAAGCGTTGCTTGTCCCCAAACAATCAACTCATGAAAGACAAAGAGACTGAGAAGTGGCTAAATACATTACCTCTGGCATCAAGTAAATATTAGACTCCAAAAGCAATGGACAATGATACATAGATGTTGAGTCATAGTCAATAAGCATAATAAAAATATCCTGTCTCACCCCTTATATGTCTGTGACGTGTAAGTGAATCTTACATCTCATTTTCCCTGATCTGGTCTAGCCTAAGGACTTCAATCAGTACAGCTTTAGATGTTAATCACTCCACATACAAAGAATACTATGTCTTAAACTACTGAGTGCTACTTCAATGGCCAAATAAGATCCTTCTAATTCAATACCTTGAAACTTAGTCCACTTTCTACTCAAAACCTTTGGTAGGTACTCAAAAAGATCACTAGGTTTTATTTTCATTTCATCATTCATTTCTTTTTTTTCTTTTTTTTTTCGAGTCCGACTAACGTAGATTGCAAGAAAATCATTTTGAAATCTTTCTGGAGGGTGCACATGCTGGTTAGGTACAAGAGCCACCCAACTACTCGATTATAGTCCACATAGACGCATTCATGCTTTAATAGCAGAGGAATACTGACATAGACTCATTTTTTTTTACATTCACCCTAGATCACATCTTCAGAGTACACTACATGACACAAAACTAGGATTAGCTCAACAAGACATAGAAGTTCTTAAGAGTCCATTGAAGGAAAGAACTTAGTGTTCTAACGCCAAGTACTCAAAGTAGTGTGTTACGCATACAAGAGAATTAGAGAGTAGTCACACTGGCTATTCCCAGGGCATCGACAAAAAAATTCAGTGCACATGACAATACTAGGGGTAAAACAGGATTCAGTTAAAGCATAGAAACAAGTAACTCACATCAATCATTAGTCCAAGCTAAAAGAATCTTACAAGAATGAACAAAGGCATCATAGGTAAAAATAGCATGTAACAAATGGTCCTAATACATGAAATACACCCATCCCCACACTTAGTGTTGTACATTGCCCTCAATGTACACTAGTCATGAAAAACATGGCAAATCGGTAATGAAAAATAAAAGAGGAGGGTGAAAATGAACTTCCCCGGTTACTCTTGTGCTTATGGGGAGGTGTGACCCAACAAAAGGTATGGCTAGCTATACATGTTGGGTCAGGCTTCGACCAAATGGAAGGAGGGCACACCAACCTCCCTTAATGCTCTGCAAAGCATAAAGGGGACATCACCATTCCACAAAAACTTATGACACGTCCGAATATGCGTGCGTAAACCACAAGTGCACGGGTGTCGAAGTAATAATTACCCGGTGAGTCGGGTAGTCAAATCCACAGGGAACGGAAGTACTAGTAATAACCACTTCTCAATTATCTAGTCGGAATCAATGAATATAATGAAGTGAACTAATTGCAAGCAAAGCAAACAAGTATGCAAGAAATAAAGTAGAAGAGTCTCAATCACTAAGGATGAGGTATTCGGGCAATGATCCCCCTAAGATCTTCTTTAAAGCTCAAGATTCACTAAATGCTCTAGAATCGAGTCTAATGAGTCGAGGTAGTCCAACGATAACCAATCCTTATCTCCAAGCAAAAGGCACTAGTCCCCTACAAGGTCCCGGTGGAGAAATCAACCAATCTCAACACTTCACACCCCATATGACCGCAATATGCTCTAAGGAAACCTAAGAGTGAAACCGATTCCTAAATGTAGATCCAACCCTAATTCCCGGCGAAGGATCCTAACCCCCTACAAGGTCCCGGCGGAGAAATCGAGCAATCTCACGCCTCACACCAAATATGGTTGCAAAGAGAATATGGAATACGGAGATAGGAAACACTCAATCGAAAGGGAAAGGGGACACTCCTCCATCTCAAGGCTCACCCTCTCAACCCTCTTTAATCTTGGAAATCTAACTTTAATGGAGACCTCTCACATTAAAGTATTAAATCATGCAATGTAAATCAACCACAAGGATTAACAACACTAGCAAGCAATTAAATCACAAGATTAAAACTCAAGACAACTCGGATTAACTAGAAACATTAAGAGAATCAATTCAAAAATATAAATCTTAGGGTTCACATGCCCAAATACCCACTAGGGTTTAGCCCTCCATGGGCCTAGTTAGAAAACAATAATGAATACAATGAAAAGCAATAAAACCCATACAGAAAACCCCCTCGAATTCTCGCGGATTGGCCTTGATTGGTAGTTCTACGTCTTGAAGGATTCCTCTCCGAAGCTAGGTCGCCAATGGCTCCCCAAAATGCTATGACGTCGAAGGAATCTATCAAAGTTGGTGAAGAACTCCCTATCAATCGGCGAAGACCTTCTCCTCAAACCTTAGCCGCCTCTCTCTCAATGTCTATGCTCAAAACTCCACAAAATGTCCCTTTAGAATCGGCCAAAAGGTGTATTTATAGCCTCACATCGCGTCTGTCACGTGCCCCCATGCGCCCGCGTGGGCTGCGGGAATTTCCACGACCGCGCGAAATTTCCGTGCGGGCGCGTGAATAGCAATTCTGCTACATTACTTGCTACAGTGCTTTTACTGCAATGATTTCCACAAACGTGATGATAAACATTCTCCTCTTAAGGCCACACGATCGGGCACACGATCATATGGTAGGCTATACGGCTTTTCCTTCATCAATGCGTCTTGAAAGGTCTTGAAATCTTTACAAAGAGGAGGAATGTGGAGACATGGCTGCCTTTGTGCCCTTCCATTAATAACTTGGCTTGCAAAACTATGGAAGTTGGCACACATCTCCTCATACACGAACTCCTCTTGTGTCTTCCAACTTGATTTGCACAAGAACTCCCAATATTATGCCATGATAGCCTATCTTCGCTCCCTTTTGAAATCCCAATGCCTTCACAACCTATATGCATAAAAGAACACCCAATACACGAAATGAGACATAAACCGTATAAAATATGATGCTCAATGTATGTAAAACATGCATAAAAACATGTTCACTCAAGCACTTATCAACTTACAAAGGAGAGATGGGGAGTAATCATGCAAAAACTAAAACAAAATCCAAAGGGAACATAAAAACTAGAAAATAAAATCTAAACAATAAAATAAATTATCCATGCTCATCCTTGTCCTTAGAATTAGGTCTCTCATCACAACATGACATCTTGTTCCATGTGGTCAGCCGTGTGGTGTAAATATCACTCCATGGTTGCTTGTCAATTTCTTCATCCCCAAAATTCCTACAAACCATGAAAAACCCAATCAAGCATAGAGGAATCCAATATGATTTAAAATGTAGTGTAAGAGATGAAGAAACAATGAAAAGTATGATGTATAGTGTCCATACGGTCGTATGGGGGCCGTATGGGTACTATTCATTTTAACAGAACCTCCCCAAAAACATGAAAATCGAAAATTTTTTTACATAAATTCAAGGGAGACTTCATCCATAACAATCAGACCATCCAAACCAAGCAAAATGCTAAAGAAATTCCACATAAAAGCTCCAAGAATGCCCAAGAAATGAAAAAGATAAAACTAGGACATTGAAAAAGCATACCGATGAAATCTTGAGAAAACTAGCGTTAAACTCGAGGAAAACTACTAGATCGATGTCTCAAATGGATGAGGAGAAGATTTAGGAGAAAAAATGAGGAGGTTTGGGCAAAAAATGAGTGAGAAAGAAGAGAAAAAGTCGGTGGAAAAAGAGAGAAAAGAAGAGAATGGAAGAAAGAGAGAGAAAAGATGGTTTTGAAAAAAAAACCAGCCCGCCCCATACTACCCCTATACTACCCCATATGGGGGGCCATATGGGCCAAGAGAGTCGCTCTCGGCCGAGCCTCCGAAGCCATCTCAGACGGCCCCGTATGGGGACCCGTCTGAGATGGCACAGAGCCTCTGAATTGCTTTGTGTTCATCTCAGACGACCCCCAAACACCCTAGTATGGCCGTAGGACCTTAAAGCTCACCCTGAAACTTCGAAAACCTGCTTTAAATAAAGTAAAAATGGTATTGAAAGTTCGAAGACTTCTCCAAAAATGAATGAAATGAATAAAACGACGATCTAGCACATGAAATGCTACCTAAACATGAGTTTCTCAAGATGTTGCACAAATACACCACAATTAAAATGATGAGAACAATGTGCCAAGTGCGTGACCATGAACTTATTCAAAAACAAACAAGTCTAAGAAATACAAAAATTTGAAATGAAATAAGACCTAAAATATGAAAAATGTAATAAAACACCCCTGAATGCTTGGGTTGCCTCCCAAGAAGTGCTTGTTTAACGTCACGAGCCTGACGTACCTTTTTCTTACCTAAGGAGGCTTGAAAATGGTGTGTTCATCCTGACTAGAAGTTGCATAAGAACCACCAAGAAATACGAAACATACCTTCCGGGATGGTGTTAAATTGAAGGCCAAGCATGAGTTACCTTTTGGCCTCCACGGAAAGAGCTTGGGCCGGGAATTGTGCGAGTTAAACTTGGGCGGATCCTTAGATGGTTTGAACCTCCTCCCCACTTCTTCTTTGGTCCCGACAAGAATTCCTTTGAGTACCCCACCATAAAGTTGCTTGGGCCTCCACAGAAAAAGCTTTGATCGAGAGTTGTTTAAGCTCGGCATGGGTGGGTCATTGGACGGCCTCAACCTCCTACCCACATTTTCTTCCTCAACTCTTGGAAAGTTGCCTTGGATCATCCAAAAGAGTTGCTTGGGCTTCCAAGGGAACAAGTTTGGTTGAGAACTTGTTAAGCTATGCATAGGTGGAACAATTGGTGGCTTTAACATCCTATCCACAATTGTTTTTCTCAACCATGGTGTGATGAACTTCAAGTGCCCATAACATTTGCTTGGGCCGCCAAGAAAAAAAATTTTGGTTGGGAATTGTCCAAGCCCGGCATTGGTGGATCCAAGGATGACATTGGTTTTCTCCCCACATCTTCAAATACAATTCCCGGAATTTTGTTTTTGCACTTGACTAAAATTGATGGATGGATGGAAAAATCTATGTTAAGGAAAGTAGCATCTTCACATGTGGTTGATTGAGTTTCTTCTACTTCCTCACATGTTTTCATGGTCATGATGCCATCCTCCCCCTTTCCTTCTTCAATTTCACATTGAGGTGAAACCTCTACCATTTGCTCAAAAGGTATTGATGCTACATCATTTGCTTCTTCCACCTCCAACACCTCAATATGAGCTTTCACCACAATCTCATTGATTTTCTCTACATTTCTTATGGTATTTTCAGATAGGGCTTCGATAGATGGTGGCAATTTGACCGATTCTTTGGAATACTCTCCCATCTTGTTTTCCACACTTTAAAGAGATTCTTGGGCATTAAAATTTTTGGCATTCATAGCTTCAAGTTCGGCATCCGCATACATCATGAAACTTGCAAAAACATCTTGTGTATTGAATCCCCAACGATTAAGTTGCTTACTACGGTCGACTGGAGGTTGGTAATGCCACGGTTTTTGAAAGGAGGGTTCCTATAGCAATCCTTGGTGAGGGTAATCCCATTGTTGAGTATGATGATGTGTTGAAGAACTTTGGTGCCCTTCCCAATGTGGATTGTAACCTTGGCTTTCTTGTATGGCAAGAAATTATTTTATCTTTTCTTGAAGTGCAAAAATTTTGGCGGCCAACAATCGTTCTTGAAAATCCATGGCCCTGTGTCAACATGTAAAACTAAAATCAATAAGCTAACAAAGAAAACAATTAAGAAGGAAAATAAATAATTATGGACAAAAGGGGTAAAAGAAACATAGAAAGAAAAATATTTACAAAAGAAAAGATAAATGGCTAGAGTAATAATCTAAACGTTTCCTAGAATTCCATAAGATCCCCGGCAACGGCACCAAAAACTTGATTGCTTCCCCGCAAGTGTACGGGATCACCAAGTAATACCTTGCATTAAGACACGAGGATCGTATTCCACGGGGCTAAGGATCTCCTATTACTCCTTCTCGAGCTATTATCTAGCATAAGATCTCAAGTGATGGATTTTTACTCTACTAAATGTAATTAAAGCTAAAACGAGATTATGACCAAATTAGACAGAACAAGCTATAAGCAAGCAAGAAAATCAATGAGATGCAAAGGCCTATGGATGAGGATCCCCTTGAGGGGTTATCATGCAACATGGATGATGATCTAAAGGTTCAAGGGTAAAATGGACCATGAGATTGCAAGATTACAACAACCCCAATTTCTCGGCGATTGAACCCTAATCCCATACGAACATAGATAGGAATTTCTTCCAAATCTACATTCCTACGATTGCATTGAGTACGAGGAAATCTCACTTAGGATTAAACCTACTCTTCTTCGGATTAAACCTACATGGAGGGCTACCAAACACCCGATTTCTCAGCGTGATGATACAAGTATCCCCTTCTAATCCATTCATGATCTAATACATGCAAGCAAGTCACATCTACATGCATCACTCATAAAAGAGCTACGGATTTCTCCTTAGTGTAGCACTTAGCATGAAAACAATGGATTAAATCTCAAAATTACCCAAGCATGGAATTAACAAGTTATCATCCAACGTACATGATAAAACCCCCCAAGGTTCACCAACACCGGGTGGCCTTGGGGGTCTAGTGTGTCATCATCCCACAACAAGAAATACAAACAAGCAAAACATGAAACAAAAGCATAAATGACACTCCCTAGATGAAATGGTGGAGGAGGAGGTGAAGAATGTGCCGAATGGCGCTTTCCCCACCAAAGGAGTTCCAAATGATGCTTCCTCTAGCCGCGGGTCTCCTTCCTTCAAATAGTGGTAAATCTCCCCTTGAATGATGTTGCCTTCTTGCCTTGAGAGTCTTGGACCTTGGGCCTGAATGATCTTCTAGCTTCTTTGCCCTTCTTCTCCTTCCCAAGGTCGCCCAAAATCTCCCAAGTGATCTCCCCAAAATCGCCCAAGAAAAAGTCCAACCAAAAAATTCCTTTTTCTGCCCTAAAAGTTGGTATTTATACCCCCCCCCCCGAGGCATAGGGGTCGTATGGGGGTCATATAGCACTCAAAAACCCTAGATTCACGATCCATACGGGGTGCATATGGCCCCCATACTGGGTAGTATGGAAATCTGGCAGACACTCCAAATCATTCCGCTGCTACAGTACGTACGACCCCCATACTAGGCAGTATGGGGGTAGTATAAAATCCATGTTTTCTTCTCTTTTAGCCCAAATGATATCTTCTTGTTCTTCATGGCTTCCTTATGCCCTACAAAACAAATAGTAGATGATTAAGTGCAAAACGGGCATCAAACCTCACAAAATATATGCAAAGTGAATACGATATATATATATGAAAACATCTGCATTTAGACACTTATCACCCCTCGTACTGGTCTGGATTCAACAATTCTTGAACATATTCATCGATTAGTTCATTGGTAGTGTCAAGAAAATACAAAGTATTATCAAAGTCAAGATAATGTTGCATGGCTTCGGCGAGTCGGTATCTGAGCTTGTCATCTCCAACCCTCAGTGTCAACTCCCCACCGTCCATGTCGATTAATGCTTTGGAAGTGCGCAAGAATGACCTCCCAAGTATCAAAGGAACATCTGCATCCTCATCGACATCCAATACTATAAAGTCTACAGGAAATATGTACTTGTCCACCTTCACAAGCACATCTTCAATGATGCCCCTCAGATGTCTCACCATTCAGTCTGCCAATTGCGATGTCATCCGAGTGGGCCTAGGCTCTCCCAAGCCTATCTTCTGAAAGAAAGAATATGGCATGACGTTGATACTAGCCCCTGAATCCGCCAATGCCATCTCTTCACCCAAATTGCCAATATTGCAAGGTTTCACAAAGCTTCCGGGGTTTTTCTTCTTTTTCGGCATATTTTTTTGCAAGACCGCTGAACAAGAGGCATCTAAGATCACCGATGCACTCTCTTCCAATTTCCTCTTATTGGTCAAAAGATCTTTCAAGAACTTAGCATACCGAGGCATTTGACACAACGCCTCTACAAAAGAAATGTTGATGTGCAATTGCTTAAATAGACCTAAGAATTTCTTGTATTCTCATCATTTTGGTCATTCTTTAATCTTCAAGGATATGGGATTCTTGACTTGTAAGGTGGGGGTGCCATCTCCTTTTCTTTGTTGGCTCTCTCCTCACCCTCCACGACCTCAGGTGCTTCAACATTGGTCTTCTCACTAGGAAGCCTACCCTCAACCTCACGACCACTTCTCAAAGTGATCGCCTTCACATGTTCTCTTAGATTAGTCTTGGTATTGCTTGGCAAGCTTCCTTGTGGTTGCAAAGTATAGCATCGACCGATTGGAACCGTGTATCCGATGATTGCACAAATCTGGTCAATGCTTTCTCTAGATAAGACATCCGGGTCTCCACGAATGAAACTTTATTCTCCATGTTTGGGGCTTGTTGTTGTTGGAAACCCGGTGGTGTGGTGGCCTTATGTTGCCCTTGGTTGTTCTATGAGAAATTAGGGTGGTTCCTCCAACTCAAATTGTTGGTATTGCTATAAGGATTGCCTTTGTTTCTCATTGCATTACCCACATAGTCAACTTGCTCAACGGAGGGTGTACCACCAACGGTTATCGGGCAATCGGATGGGGCATGTCCCCCTCCACATCCATCACAACTCGTTACAGCTGCCAATCTGGAAGAAGTTATAGTGTCTAACTTCTTACTCAATGCTTCCACTTGGGCCACCAACAATGTAACCACATCGATCTCATGGATGCCGGCCACTTTTTTCTTCTCCCTAGCATTCCATTGGTAGTTGTTTGATATGTGCTTGTGCGATATGAATGGGAAGCATTCATTCCTTATGTTGAGCATTACTTTTCTCAGGTTTTTACATTAATATGTGTGTTTTTATGTTACTTTTACGCAGGTAGGGTTGTGAGACCGAGTATGAAGGAAATAGGCCAATGTGGATCATAATGCACTTATTTTGGAGGAGATCTTGCTAAAGTTCAAACGCGAAGACATAGGACATGTGTGAGATGCTAGAGTGTGTGCCAACCTCCTCGCATTCGAGTGAGCACATCCATTTGGAGGGGCACAAAGGCAGTCACACTCGAGCATTTTGACCTATGCATATAAGAACAAGAGCTCCACCAACATGCATATCATTGAAGAAGCAAGTGATTCAAGACATGAACGTGTGCCCGTTTGTGTTACCCCGATGAAAGTATGGAATTGGGAAGTTATTCAGGTCAAAGACTGTAGTAGAGCACTGTAGCAACACTGTAACAATTACTGTAGCAGCACTGTTTACAGCCGTCCGAGAAATTAGAGAAATAGAGAATCCACACGGGCATGTGGAAATTATCCACGCCAGTGTGGAAATTCCGCACGGGCGCGTGTAGCATCCACGCCCGTGGAGTTGCCCGATTCCAGCCGTATTTAAAGCCGATTCAGCCCCGATTTTGATATTCTTTTCACCATCTTTTCCCCAACTTGAGAGAGGGCTTCGGCTAGGGTTTTGAGGGGTATTGGCCAAGGTTTTGGAGAGGTTCTACGGCTCTGACATCGCCATTCCTAAGGAAGAAGGTTGGTAGGGGAGCTTCCGTCGAGGCGTATCTTATACCGGACGAGGGAATCTTTGGACGACGAGTAGAGGACTTTCCGCAAGACCATCGACACGACCATCGAGGGGGTTTCTTTATGGATTCATTGCTTTTACATTCAATTTCTTTGATTGTACTTAGCTCCATGGAGAGCTAAACCCCTAGTGGGTACTTGGGTGATTGTGAACCCTAGGATGTATTCATTTCTTTGAACTTCTTTATTATGCTTTCAATAAATTGATGTTTATTGTGAGTTCCAACCTTGAATACTTGATTGTATGAACATTTCCCCTAGAGTGACACTAGGGTTGAGAGTTCTTGTTGGTAACCTTGTGAGTGAGTTACACACCACGAGCGTTAGACAAAGCTAGGTTGGAGAGGGTTGAGAGGGTGAGTCGAGAGGTACAGGAGCGTCCCGTTTCTCCTCTGACGTGATAGATTCTACCTCCGTTCCTTGAGTTCTTTGCAGCCATAATAGAGTTAATGGTCTAAGGGATGAACCTCCGCTGGGGCCTAGTTGCCCGTGCAATGGAGTGAAGCGTTGAGGTGATCTTAGTATCTAGGGCTTAATTGTGGCTAGGGACCTTCCGCCTGGACCAAAAGGTTAGGTCTATAATTAGGAAGCGATTTATCACTTGGAATCCCTAGAGCCATTGCAACTTTATTCGAGTGCGAGGTTGAGAGGTTATTCAATCTCTTCTCCGGGACATGAATAGAGTTAGGCATAGTTGACCTTAGATTTGGGACTATGTATGTAAGGATTTCCACGACTCACCATTGCATTGATTAGGAAGCATAATAGAGAATTCTTGCACTTGAAGCGATTATCCTAGGTGAAGCATCATCCGAGTACCCCATCCTTATCGATTGCCTTACCTCCTCCTTACTTTTGCTCTCTTACTTGTTGCTTTTAATTGTTGAGAATTGAATCATTATCACACTTATCATTGTTGATAGTCCACATAGCTAAGAATCGAATTAAGTGTCTTTACTCCCTACTCCCTGTGGATTTGACCCCGCTCACCCGGGATTATTACTTCGACAAACCCGTGCACTTGCGGGATATACGCAAGGGGACCTTGTCATTGTTCAACCCCATTTCTTCAATTAAGTATCGGGCTTCTATCGGGGTCTCGCTACCTAAGGTATCTCCTGTCGCTGCATCAAGTAACTATCTTGTACTTGGGTTTAAACCATTGTAAAATGTCGGAATGATCATCCACTCTGGAAACCCATGTTGAGGACATTTTTGCAGGAGTTCCTTGAACCTTTCCTATGTCGCGAATAGAGACTCCAATTCCATTTGCACAAAGGATGAGATCTCATTCCTAAGCTTTGTAGATTTTCTGGGAGGGAAATAACGTGCAAGAAAAGCTTCTACCATCTCCTTCCATGTAGTGATTGATGCTCTAGGTAATGAGTGTAGCCACCGCTTTGCTCTCCCCTTCAAGGAAAATGGGCAGGCTCTCAACTTGATGGCATCATTTGTAACACCATTGATCTTGAGCATATCACAAACTTCTAAGAAATTCTCTATGTGACTCTTTGGATCCTCATTGGCCAAACCATTGAACTGTGTGGACTGCTGTGACATGTGGATGAATACCGGTTTTAGCTCAAAATTCTGAGCTATGATTGGGGACCGCACAATGCTAGATTGTGTCTCCAATACTGAAAGTCTGGTGTACGTTCAAGTTCAGGATCACCTTCAATCAATATCGAAGGGTTCCCTTGGGTCATTACCTGGAGCTGCATCAAAATAAAGAAAACAAATCAGAACGGTGGTAGAATAAGAAGATATGAAATAGAATGAATGAATGAATATCTAAGATAGCAAAGTACAAAGTATCTCTAAATGCCTACTCCCTGGCAACGGTGCCAAAAACATGGCAACGCCCCTTGCGGGTGACCCGCAAGTGTACGGGTTTGTCGAAGTAATAAATCCCAAGTGAGTGGGGTATCATCTCCATAGAGAGTAGGGAATAAAAATACCCAAATTGCTACTTAACCAAGTGAAGATGAATAATGATTATGTTGATAAGATATGATGTAAACATAAATAAAAGAAACAAGAATGAGAGGCACACTTAAGTGAGAGGTAAGGCAATCGATAGAAGTGGGGTACTCGGACAATGCTCCCCTTATGACTTATGCTTCAAGTGCAAGACCTACCATTATACTTCCTAATTAATGCTTAATAAGTCCTAGAAATCCTAATGCACACAGTCCCAAACCTAAGGTCAACACCTCACACTACACAAGGTTGCATGGAGTTTTAGAGATTCCAAGTGATAAACCCTATTCCTATGTGTAGATCTAACCCTTTGATCCAGGTGAAAGATCACTAACTACAATTAAGCCCCAAATACTAAAGTCACTACAATGCTTCACTCTGTTGCTCACGCAACTAAGCCCAGCAGAGTTAATCCCTTAACACTTCACTCTGTTTTAACCGCAAAGAGCTCTAGGAAATGGAGGTAGGATAAATCACACCAAAGGGGAAAGGGGATGCTCCGCTACCTCTCGACTCACCCTCTCAACCCTCTCTAATCTAGCTTTGTCTAAACCTCATGGCGTGTCACCCATCCACAAAGATTACCAATATTGACACTCAACCCTAGTGTCACTCTAAGGAAGAAATCATTCAACAAGCATTCAAGATTGGAACTCAATTGAAAACATCAATTAAGGAAAGCATAATGGAAGGTCAAAGAAACAATAACATCCTAGGGTTTACAAAATCCAAGTACACACTAAGGAGTTTAGCTCTCCATAGAGCACAATGCAATCAACAATGAAATCAAAAGTAAAGATAAGCAATCCATAGGAAAACCCCATCGGTATTCGTGTCGATGGTCTTGTGGAGTAGCCTCATCTTCTCCAAAAGTCCCCTTGTCCGGCCTAGGGCACACCTCGCCCGATCGGTGTCGATGAAAGCTCCCCCAATAACCTTCTTCCAAGCGAAGAGCGGTGTCAAATCAGGAGAATGAATCAAAAGATGTGCCAAAAGACTCTCAAAACCCTAATCGACGGCCTCTCAAAAGATGGAGAAAAGTTAGAGAGAAGGGGGAAGAAGACTCCCAAAATCGAGCTTAATCACGGCTTAAATAGGGTTGGAATCAGGCATCTACACGCCCCTGTGGATCTGCCACACGGGCATGTGGAATTTCCACACGGGCGTGGGGAGTTTCCACGCGCCTGTGTGGATTCTCTGGAAATCTGATTTTCGGCCGGCTGTGAAGAGTAACTACTACAGTGTCTTGCTACTATGATTTGCTACAGTGCCTGCTACAATACTCTGCCGAAACACTTCCAATTCCATACTTTTCATCGAGGTAACATAAACGGGCACACATTTATGCCATAGATCACAATTCTTCTTCAATCAAAAACCTCATTGGTGAAGATCTTGCGATCAATGCACAAGTCGGGATACGCAAATGTGACTATCTTTGTGCCCTTCTAACTCATTGTAATAGCTTGAATACATGGAGGTTGGCATCCATTCATGTACCTTAGATCCCCACTTGTATCTTCACATTTGTTGCTTCCAAAATTCCCCCAAATAGTGTATTTACGATCTACTTTTGGCTTTTTCTCTCAAAACATAGCTTCACAATCCTACATGAGTGACAAGTTCCCCTTGCTTATATCCCGCAAGTGCACGGGCTTATCGAAGTAATAATCCCGGGTGAGCGGGGTCAAATCCATAGGGAATAGGGAGTAAAGACACTTAATTCGATTCTTAGCTATGTGGAGTATCAACAATGATAAGTGTGATAATAATTCAATTCTCAACAATTAAAAGCAACAAGTAAGAGAGCAAAAGTAAGGAGGAGGTAAGGCAATCGATAAGGATGGGGTACTCGGATGATGCTTCACCTAGGATAATCGCTTCAAGTGCAAGAACTCTCTATTATGCTTCCGAATCAATGCAATGGTGAGTCGTGGAAATCCTTACATACATAGTCCCAAATCTAAGGTCAACTATGCCTAACTCTATACATGTCCCGGAGGAGAAATCGAACAATCTCAACACCTCGCACTCACATAGAGTTGCAATGAACTCTAGGGATTCCAAGTGATAAATCTCTTCCTAAATATAGACCTAACCCTTTGGTCCAGGCGGAAGGTCTCTAGCCACAATTAAACCCTAGATACTAAGATCCTCTCAACGCTTCACTCCATTGCACACGCAACTAGGCCGCAGCGGAGGTTCATCCCTTAGACCACTCACACGCTATTATGGCCGCAAAGAACTCAAGGAACGGAGGTAGAATCTATCACGCCGGAGGGGAAAGGGGATGCTCCTGTACCTCTCGACTCACCCTCTCAACCCTCTCCAACCTAGCTTTGTCTAACGCTCGTGGTGTGTCACTGACTCACAAGGTTACCAACAAGAACTCTCAACCCTAGTGTCACTCTAGGGGAAATGTTCATACAATCAAGCATTCAAGGTTGGAACTCACAATAAACATCAATTTATTGAAAGCATAATAAAGAACTTCAATGAAACGAATACATCCTAGGGTTCACAATCATCCAAGGACCCACTAGGGGTTTAGCTCTCCACGGAGCTTAATACAATCAAAAGAAATCGAATGTAAAAAGCAATGAATCCATAAAGAAACCCCCTCGATGGTCATGTCGATGGTCTTGTGGAGAGTCCTCTACTGTCAGTCCAAAAGATTCCTTCAGTCCCAAAGATAGGATACGCCTCGATCGAAGCTCCCCTACCAACATTCTTCCTAATGGAATCACAATGTCAGAGCCATAGAACTTCTCCAAAACCTTGGCCAATACCCCTCGAAACCCTAGCTGAAATCCTCTCACAAGTTGGGGAAAAGATGGAGAAAAGAATACCAAAATCATGGCTGAAATCGGCTTTAAATAGGGCAGGAATCGGGCGACTGCACGGGCGTGTATGATGTCACACGCCCCTGTGGAGTTTCCACACGGGCGTGGATAATTTCCACACGCCCGTGTGGATTCTCTGTTTCTCTGATTTCTCAGCTGGGCTGCTACAGTGTTTTGCTACAATGCCTACTGCAGTACTATGCCGGAAATACTCCCGAATTCCATACTTTCATTGGGGTTATGCAAACGGGCACACATTTACGTCGTGAATCACTTGCCTCTTCAATGATGTGCACGTTGGTGGATCACTTGTTCTTATATGCATAAATCAGAATGTTCGAGTGTGACTGTCTTTGTGCCCCTCCAAATTAATGTGCTCACTCGAATATGAGGAGGTTGGCACACACTCTAGCATCTCACACCTGACCTATGTCTTCGCGTTTGAACCTTAGCAAGATCTCCTCCAAAATAGGTGCACTATGATCCACATTAGCCTATTTCCTTCATACTCGGCCTCACAATCCTACCTGCATAAAAGTAACATAAAAACGCACATATTAATGTAAAAACCTGAGAAAAGTAATGCTCAACATAAGGAATGAACGCTTTGCATTCATATCGCACAAGCACTTATCAATGAGAAAAAGAACACAAATACAGATGTATTAGCTCTAAAACCTAATAAAAATAATGCTCATCATAAGAAAAAAATACTTCATATTACTAATACACAAGCACTTATCAACTGCTTACCAAGAACTATGGGTCTGGCATAATCTGAGAGTGTCCTCTACTGCTCATTTTGTTCTACCATGTTATCAGACCCTTCACCTTCTATCTCTGCTTGATTAGACTATTCTTGCACATGTTCTTTTCCCCTTCTATGAATTCTTCGCTTAATGTCCGGGTTTCCTTCAACCAATGTCGAAGGGTTTCCTCGGGTAATAACTTGGAGCTGTAACAAAAGAAAAGAAAACAAATCAGAATGATGGAAAAATAAGTGTGAAATAGATAAGTGATGAATAGCTAAAATAGAAAAGTGCAAAGTGTTTCCAAAGCACCTATTCCCCAGCAACAACACCAAAAACTTGACACACCCTTTTGCATATGTACCGCAAGTGCATGGGTTGTCAAAGTAATAAAAGTACCCTGGTGAGTGGGTAGTCGTATCTATAGGGAATAGTGATCAAAAACATAAGAATTACTATTTAACTATGGTGAAGATGAATCAATAGTGGTGCGAATAACATTAATTCAAATAAAAGTAAAGAAAACATGAGAGAGACGCAATAAAATGATAGGAGAGGTAATCGATAGAAAATGGGGCACCCGGGCATTGCTCCCCTAGGACTATTATTTCAAGTGCAAGACCAACAATTATGTCTCTTAACTGATACTTAATGAGTTATGGAAATCCTACAATACACGGTCTCAAACCTTAGGTCAACCGTGACTAACCCTACACTATGCCCCGGCAGAGAAATCGCTCAACCTCAATACCTCATACCATGTAGGGTTGTTTAAAGCTTTAGGGACTCCAAGTGATAAACCCTATTTCCTAATATAGATCTAACCCTTTGATCTAGGCGAAAGACTCCTAATCACGTTTAAGTCCTAGTACTTTGGATTACTTCGATGCTTCACTCTATTGCTTACACAACTAAGCCCCAGCGGAGTTCCTCTCTTGGCACTTAACTCTATTGTGACTGCAAAGAACTCTTTGAATGCGGAGGTAGGATAAATCACACAGGAAGGAAAAAGGGACATTCCGCTACCTCTCAACTTACCCTCTCGACCCTCTCCAATATTACTTTGTCTAATCCTCATGGTGTGTTACTCACTCACAAAGATTACCAATGTAGATTCTCAACCCTAGTGTCACTCTAAGGGAAAATACATTCAATAAGCATTCAAGATTGGAACTTAATTAAAAATATCAATTAAAGGAACATAATAAAAGGTCAATGAAACAATATCATCCTAGTGTTTACAAGTCTAAGCACCCACTAGGGGTTTAGCTCTCCATGGAGCAAGATACAATGAATAATGGAATCAAATGTAAAAGCATGCAATCCATAAGTAAAACCCCCTTGTAATCCGTATCGATGGTCTTGTGAAGTAGCCTCATCCTCTCCAAGGGTTCCCTCGTCAAGTCTAGGGCACACCTCGCCAAATCATCGCTGATGAAAGCTCCCCCAATAACTATCTTCCAACGGAACACGGTATTGAAGGCCGTAGAACCACTCCCAAAACCTTGCCAAAGCCACTCCAAACCCTAGCCGCGAGCGCCTAGAAAGATAGGGAAAAAATAGGAAGAAGCTCTCTTAAAACAGCTGAAATCGCGACTTAAATAGGGTTAGAATTGGGCATCCACATGGGCATGTAGAATTTCAACACGCCTGTGTGAATTTCCAGAAATTCAGTTTTCTGCGAGCTGTGAATAGTTGCTACTACAGTACCTACTGCAGTATTTCACCAAAATGTTCCCGAACCCACACTTTTCATCGAGGCCACATGAATGGGCACACATCCATGTAGTAGATCATGTTGCGTCTTCAATAAAAGTCACATTGATGAACGTCTTGCTAGTGTTGCCCAAGTCGGAACACATGAGCATGACTGCCTTTATGCCCCTCCAATTTGCAAGTTCACTTGAGCACAATGAAGGTTGGCACACACTCACATGTCTTCACACACAACTTGTGTCTTCACGTTTATTCACTCCAAGATTTCATCAACAAATTGCGTCCATGATCTACTTTTGGTTTCTTTCTTTCATACTTGTCTCCACAACCCTAAATGCATAAAAGAACACAAATATACATGCATAAACAATAAAATTTGAAAAAAGTAATACTCAATGTAAGAAAAGAATACATCGTATTACTTATACATAAGCACTTATCTGTGGCCATTCTTTTCTTTAGATTTCCCACTCACTCACCCAATTGTGTAGATTTCTTACTTTAGTTGCTTTTAATCCTTTTTAGTAGTTAAGGATACTGGCACTCAAACTTGTAGGCTAAACAACGAGTGAAAAGGAAGTAAGGGTAGCTCTTTGGTCCAAAGGAATATGACCCCCATGTCATTTACAGGGTATTACTTGATGACCTTGTGCACTTGCAGGAGATCACAATCACATTGACTGCCTTGCCTTGCCTTGCCTTTGACCTATCTTTGCTTCCTTCTCTCTCTAAAAAGCTTCAAAACCCTATTTGTACAAAGGAACACCAAATACAACTTATGAGACATAAAACATGATAAAAATGATGCTCAATGCATGTATAACATATAAAGAAATGTGTTCACTCAAGAACTTATCATAGTGCCATTTTTTTGTTTTTCAAGAATGACAAGTGCTTGTGTGTTAAAAATGCGAAGTATTCTTTCCTTACAATGATCATGACTTTTATCAGGTTTAAGCACTAATACATGTGTATTTGTGTTTTTTTGCGCATGTAGGGTTGTGAACCTAAGTATTAAGAAAAGAAGCCAAAAGTAGATCGTATACACACTATTTGGTGGAATCTTGGAAGCAACAAACGAGAAGACACAAGTGGGTCTCTAAGATACATGAATGAGTGCCAACCTCCATGTATTCAAGCTATTACAATGAGTTGGAGGGGCACGAAAGCAGTCACATTTGCGTATCCCAACTTGTGCAATGATAGCAAGATCTTCACCAATGAACCTATTTATTGAACAAGCGACGCAATCTATGGCTTAAACGTGTGCTCGTTTATGTTGCCTCAATGAAAAGTGGATTTGGGAGTGTTTTTGGCGGCGGGGGCGCCGGGGGAGGGGAGTGCAGTAGCGAGGTTATCATAATAAATCACTGTAACAATGTATCATGAAAGCGATTCTTTGTTATGACTAGTCCAAAAATCAGAATTCTAGAGAATCCACACGGGCATGTGGAAATTCCACAGGGGCATATGGAACATCCACAGGCCCATGTGGATGCCCGATTAAAAGCCGTTTTTTACCCCGATTTCAGCATCCTTTTTCTCATCTTTTCTCCATCTTTTGAGAGGCTGGCGGCTTGGGTTTAGAGGGGTTTTGGCAAGGCTTTTGGAGTGGTTCTCTGGCTTTAACATTGTGATTCTCTTGAAAGATAGTTATTGGCGGAGCTTTCGTCGGCACCGATTCAGCGAGGTGTGCCCTAGGCTTTACAAGGGGACCTTTGGAGAGGACAAGGCCACTCCGCAAGACCATCAACAACAATATTGAGAGGGTTTTCTCTGGATTACATGTTTTTACTTTCGATTTCATTATTGATTGTATCTTGCTCCATGGAGAGGTGAACCCCCTAGTGGGTACTTGGATTTTGTAGACCCTAGGATGTTTTTGTTTCATTGACATTTTATTATGCTTCCCTTAATTGATGTTTCTAATTGAGTTCTAATCTTGAATTCTTGTTGAATAATGTCTCCCTTAGAGTGACACTAGTGTTGAGCGACCATCTTTGTAACCTTTGTGGATGAGTGACACACCATGAGGGTTGGACAAAGCAAGGTTGGAGACGGTTGAAAGAGTGAATCAAGAGGTAGCGGAGCATCCACTTTACCCTCGGATGAGATTTATCCTACCTCCACATTCCAAGAGTTCTTTACGGTCATAATAGAGTGAACGGGCTAAGGGATGACCTCCGCTGGGGCTTAGTTGTGCAGGCAACGCAATGAAGCGTTGATGTGACTTTAGCACCTAGGGCTTAATTGTGAGTAAGGGTCTTTCGCCTGAACGAAAGGGTTAGATCTATACATTGGAATAGGGTTTATCACTTAGAATCCCTTGAGTGTCTTGCAACTCTACACAGTGTGAGGTATTGAGATTGATCGATTTCAACGCCGGGATATAGTGTAGAGTTAGTCACGGTTGATCTTAGGTTTGGGACCATGTGGTTAACGATTCCCACGACTCATTAAGCATCAATTAGGAGACATAATAGTTGGTCTTACATTTGAAACATTAGTCCTACGGGAGCATTATCTGAGTAACCCACTTCTATCAATTATCTTTCATCTCATTTTATCGTGCCTCTCTTTCTTATTTCTTTTAGTCTTTTCATATAAATCTTATTCACACCATCATTGGTTTATTCTCATCCTAGTTAAATAGCAATCATTGTGTTTCTATTCACTATTTCCTACGGATCCGATACCCACTCACCTAGGATTTACTACTTTGACAAACCCGTGGACTTGCGGGTCAGACGCAAGGGGCATTGTCAAGTTTTTGGCATAGTTATCGGTGAATAGGTGTTTAGAAACACTTTGCACTTTGCTATTTTAGCTATTTATCATTCATTCTATTTCACACTTTATTATCATTCCATCATTCTCATTTGTTTTCTTTTGTCATGTCTTACTCTTTCTTGCCAGGAGCTTAAATGATGACTGATTCACTTATTACTCTATATTCTCAAATTAAAGCTTTAAGTAAAAAAGTTGATAGAATTGTTACTTCACAACAACAGAGCAATCCATGTTACAGCATAAATCATAGAATTGAAGTGGGCTGCCCAAACCCATTATAGAATAATGGTGGACAACATTGGGAAGCACCTCAAGGTGAATATCAAAAGGGTAAGGTACTTGGAGAGGATGCGCTTCTGTTGCAAAAAGTATTAGCTAATTTTATTGAAGCGACTGATGTCAGTGTCCAAAATATCGAGACCACATTTAGATGTCATGAAGCCTCCTTTAAAAACCTTGAGCATCAATTAGGAGGGATACTTGACACAACCTCTAAGCAACAACAAGTATTTGAGCAAGCAATTCAAGTTCCTTATAGAAATGATGTAGTAGTGAATGACAATGAAGAAGTAGGACAGAATGGGTATGATGTTGTAGAGAGTGAGAGGATGCAAGAAGAACCTTTCTTTTAAAGTGGGGATTGCTTTAATGTACAGTATGCTTGTGAGCAAGGAATGATGCAAGAAGGCTTGGTGAAGACATATTGTTTTCAAGTTGAAATGGAAGAATAAGCAAAACCTAAGGTAATGGAACAAGCATCTCTCTTTGGGACTGATCAACTCATAAATTGCAAGAAAGAAATTTTGGGTTTGGAAGAAGATGTGGATAGGAGATTAAAGACATCCAATGACCCACCCATGCTAAGCTTGGACAATTCCCAAGCCAAATTGTTTTCCTAGAGGCCAAAGGTAAGATGGTTGGACTCTCCAACAAATATTCCACCCCGGCAAGTAGATTTTTGGTTTAAAGGAAGGAGCTATGCAATGTCTAGTCGGGAGGAACACAATCTTTTCAAGCCCCCATAAGGTAATGAAGAGGTACGTCAAGCTAAGTGACATAAAACAAGCGCTTCTTGGGAGGCAACCCAAGTTTTTAATGTTTTTCTAGTTTTTAGTTAGTATTTGCATGAATAAGGCTTTGAGTGTTAGTGTCTAGATCTTTTAGATGCTTTTGCTATGCTTTTCTTGTTGATCATTTGGTGTTATCATGTGCTTAAATGTATATGGCGAAGTTGTTGGTCGTTTGAGTGAGTTTGTTGTATTTTCCCTGGTATATTTTGCATGATAAGGCAAGCTTTGAGTGTATTGAGATGTTCAGGAATTTTCTGCAGAGCCTGCAGTTTTTCTAAGTCATCTAGAGAAAACACACGGGCGTGGGTCTCTACTATGAGCTCTTCCCAAGAGGGACACAAGGGTGTGGACTCGCCCCAGTGAACGACCTTGTGACAGTCACATGCCGTGGGTAATTTCCGAACGGGCGTGCGTCTTCCTGCAGAGACTAAGATTTTTCCCGAGAAGACAAGGGCGTGGACTCGCCCCTATGGATAACCCTATGATAACCACACGGGCATGGATAATTTCCACACTGACACGTCCGAATATGCGTGTGTGTACCGCAAGTGCACGGGTGTCGAAGTAATAAATACCCGGTGAGTCGGGTAGTCGAATCCACAGGGAACGGAAGTATTAGTAATAACCACTTATCAATTATCTAGTCGGAATCAATGAATATGATGAAGTGAACTAATTGCAAGCAAAGCAAACAAATATGCAAGAAATAAAGTAGAAGAGTCTCAATCACTAAGGATGAGGTATTCGGGCAATGATCCCCCTAAGATCTTCCTTAAAGCTCAAGATTCACTAAATGCTCTAGAATCGAGTCTAATGAGTCGAGGTAGTCCAACGATAACCAATCCTTGTCTCCAAGCAAAAAGGCACTAGTCCCCTACAAGGTCCCGTGGAGAAATCGACCAATCTCAACACTTCACACCCTATATGACCGCGATTATGCTATAAGGAAACCTAAGAGTGAAACCGATTCCTAAATGTAGATCCAACCCTAATTCCCGCGAAGGATCCTAACCCCCTACAAGGTCCCGGCGGAGAAATCGAGCAATCTCACGCCTCACACCAAATATGGTCGCAAAGAGAATATGGAATATGGAGATAGGAAACACTCAATCGAAGGGGAAAGGGGACACTCCTCCATCTCAAGGCTCACCCTCTCAACCTTCTTTTAATCTTGGAAATCTAACTCTAATGGAGACCTCTCACATCAAAGTATTAAATCATGCAATGTAAATCAACCACAAGGATTAACAACACTAGCAAGCAATTAAATCACAAGATTAAAAACTCAAGACAACTCGGATTAACTAGAAGCATTAAGAGAATCAATCCAAAATATAAATCTTAGGGTTCACATGCCCAAATACCCACTAGGGTTTAGCCCTCCATGGGCCTAGTTACAAAACAATAATGGATACAATGAAAAGCAATAAAACCCATAGAGAAAACCCCTCGAATTCGCTGATTGGCCTTGATTGGTAGTTCTACGTCTTGAAGGGTTCCTCTCCGAAGCTAGGTCGCCAATGGCTCCCCAAAAATGCTATGACATCGAAGGAACCCTATCAAAGTTGGTGAAGAACTCCCTCTCAATCGGCGAAGACCTTCTCCCTCAAACCCTAGCCGCTCTCTCTCAATGTCTATGCTCAAAGCTCCGCAAAAGTCCCTTTAGAATCGGCCAAAATGTGTATTTATAGCCTCACATCGCGCTCATCACGTGCCCCCACGCGCCCATGTGGATTTTCCATGCGCCCGCGTGGGCTGCAGGAATTTCCACACTGGGCGTGAACAGTAATTTTGTTACAGTAATTCTGCTACAATAATTTCCACAAATGCGATGATAAACATTCTCCTCTGAAGGCCATACGATCGGGCACACGCTCATATGGTAGGCTATATGGCTTTTCCTTCATCAATGCATCTTGAAAGGTCTTGAAATCTTTACAAAGAGGAGGAATGTGGAGACATGGCTGCCTTTGTGCCCTTCCATTAATAACTTGGCTTGCAAAACTATGGAAGTTGGCACACATCTCCTCATACACGAACTTCTCTTGTGTCTTCCAACTTGATTTGTACAAGAACTCCCAATATTATGCCATGATAGCCTATCTTCGATCCCTTTTGAATTCCCAATGCCTTCACAACCTATATGCATAAAAGAACACCCAATACACGAAATGAGACATAAACCGTATAAAATATGATGCTCAATGTATGTAAAACATGCATAAAAACATGTTCACTCAAGCACTTATCACACACGCCCGTGTGGATCTCTGCAGAAGAGCTCTCCTGCATCCCGAGAATACACAGGGCCGTGTGGGTGCCTCTGTGAGCTGGCCCTATGAATGTCCACGCCCGTGAGGAATTTCCAGAGGGGCAACCTACATCCAATTTCTCGGCATGTTGGTCAAAGATCTCGCCTTTTAGCTCAATAATGATCTAGTACACGCGAGTAGGTCACGTCTACGTGTACAACTCAAACAAGAACTAAGGATTTCTCCACATAATAGTTCTAGGCATAAAACACAATGAGCTAAACCATAAATCACACCAATGCATTCCAAATAAAAGTGAAGCATCCAAAATACATGATGAACCCCCCAAGGTTCACCTACATCCGGTGGCCTTGGGGGTCTAGTGTGACATCACACAAACAAGTATATCGAACACAACAAAAATAAGAAGTAAATGCATAAATGGCACTCCCTAGTACGAATGATGATGAGGAGGGAGAATGTCGGCTGAATGATGCTTCTTCTAGCCCAAGGAATGCCAAATGCTCCTCTTCCTTTGATGATGTAGCTTTCCCCTTGAAGTTCAAGCCCCTTGATCTTCCCAAGCCTTAAGCCAAACTCTCCCCAAAATGATATCTTTGTTCCTCTCCTTTCTCCCAAATGGTGGCTGCCCAAAAAAACTCTCCAAAAGTTCTCCCAATCCTCCCCAAAGTCACCCTATATACCACTCATCATACCCTCCAAATGGCCTCAATCCCGGGTGGTATCCCCAGCTCAATAAGGACCTTATTGAGGTGGTATACCGGCTCAATGAGGTCCTTATTAAGCCCCTCATTGACACTGCTTGGGGTAGGCAATCTCCACAAATGCTCTAGGAATAGTGTCTATAATGGCTCAATGAGCACCTCATTGAGCCAGTATGCCTTCAAACAAATCATCTTCTTCACTGGCTACAATGATCATCTCGGGCTCAATCCAGGGCATCATTGAGGCCGTATACCATGGTTCAATTTCTGACTTGGAAACTCTCCTGGTGCTATAGTGGCAGCTACAGTGATTTTGCTACAGTGCTAACGCTGTAGTACCACCACTACATTACCCCAGCTGTAGTGAATATGCTACAGTACCGCGACTTGGTTTTCTTCTCTTTTTTGCCCAAATTATATCTTCATGTCCTCCGTGGCGTTTTTGTGCCATACAAAACAAATAACACACGATTAAGCATAAAACGGGCATCAGTTCTTATATAAATACATGGCAGACATAACAAATACATATACTAAAATACGTACATTTAAATACTTATCAAATATCCCCACACCTAAGCATTTGCTTGTCCCCAAGCAAACACATCATGAAAAACAAAGATAATGATAAGTGGCTAAATGTATTACCTCCGGCTCAAATAAATACAAGACTCTACAAGCATTTGAAAATGATAAATAGATAATGAGTTACAAACATTAAGCAGAAAAGAAAGATCCTGTCTCACCTCTTATATGTCTATGCCAAGTGTGTGAACCTAGTATTTCATCTGCCCTGAATTGGTCTAGCTTACTGACTTCAATCAGTACAACTCTAGATTTTAATCACTCCACATGCAAGAGTACTCAGCCTTAAAATGCTAAGTGCTAATCCAATGAACAAGTAAGATCCTTCTAAGACCTAAACTAGAACTAACTCCCACCTTTCTTCTCAAAACCTCTAGTAGGTAGCCACAAAGGTCACTAGGGTTTTTTTTTATTATTTTTATTTTTTATTTTTTTTTCAAGTCCAACTAACATAGACTGCACCAAAAAATCTTTCTGGAGGGTGCACATGCTGGTTAGGCACAAGAGCCACCCAACTACTAGATTACAGTCTACATAGACGCATTCATGCTTCATTAGCAGAGGAATACTGACATAGACTCATTTTTCTCTTTTCATTCATTCTTTTTTTTCATCATTTTCTTTTTCACATTCATCCGAGATCATGTCTTCAGACTACTCTACATGCCACAAAACTATGGCTAGCTCAACAAGACTCAGAAGTTCTTAAGAGTTCATTGAAAGAAAGAACTTAGAATTCTAAGGCCGAGTACTCAAAGTTGTGTGTTAAGCAATCAAGAGAGATAGAGTAGTCATGTTGGCTATTCCCAGGGTATCAACACAAGATTCAGTCCACATGACATTACTAGAGGTGAAACATGATTCAATAGAGTACAACAACAAATATGTAACTCAAATCAATCATTAATCCATGCTATACGAATCTTACAATAATGAACAAGCCATCATGGGTAACACTAGCATGTAAACAATAACCCTAATACATACAATACACCCATCCCCCACCTAGTGTTGTACATTGTCCCCAATGTACACTAGTCATGAAAAACATAATAATATTTGCAATGAAAAACAATGGAGGAGGGTGGAACGAACTTCCCTGGTTAAATCTTCTGCACACAACGCGCGGTGACCCGAACAAAAGGTGTTGCAAGCTTTTCATGTTGGGTCCGGCTTCAATGGAATGTTGAGAGGCTCATCAAACTCCCTTAATGCCCTGCAAGGCATATAGGGGCATCATCATTCCAAACAAAAATTAGGATTTCAAAAATGAATACTAGGGAGTAGTCAAAACACACAAATACTAGATAAAGAGTAGCAAAGTTCTAAACAAGGTTGGTAGGGCATCCCCTCCCCAACTTATTAAAACCAAACAAACACACTTGCATCAAAAGTAAAACAAAGGAACAAACTAAAGAAGTAAAGCAAATGTCCATGCTCAAATGTCCAACTAGTCATCACAAGATGTTGTAGATGTGGTAGTCCTGGTGTGCTTCAAAAATGCTCAAAACCTCCAAAATAAGTTGGCAAAAGGTAGGATTATTAATTGAGAATAGATTCACCAAGCACCATGTGAAAGTAATTCCACGAACTGTTCATTCATCCCAAATGTTTCCAAAATTCCCCATTCTATGTGATGAAGTGTGCCACATGGTTTGGTCTTCGAAACTTCACACTTCGCCGTATGATGAGCATGCTTAAAGTGGGGTTCTTCGGGGTTGGCATTGTGTTTCTTGGACTTTTGGAGGCAAATTTTTTGACTTGCGCCATTTCTACATCAATAAAAATTCAAATAAGAATGAAAGGAATCCAAGAGAATGCATAATGTGGCATGAAAATGGATAAAACATGAAGAAATTGAAGTGAATAGGATCCATAAAGGCATATGGTGCCCGTATGGATCCTATTCATTTTGAAAGAGTTTCCCCACATCATGAATTCGAAGAAATTTTTACATAAATTCGGGATATTTCAAAAACATGATGATCATACCACAAGATACAAGCTAAAAGCTTGAAATAATCCACAAAAAAACTCAAGAAAGCAAGAAGAAAAGAAAAAGAAAAAGAAAAGTTTTCATCACACAAGCTTCTTACCAACAAAGATCTTGAAAACACTTGAGTGAAGCTTGAAGACAAACACTAGATCAATTTCCCAAGGAGATGTGGAGATGATTTAGAACAATATTGAGTGAGATCTGGCCATTGAAAGATGGATAATAGATGCTAGGGCTCGGTTGGAGAAGAAGAAGAAGAATGAAGAGAGAGAAAAGTTGGCGACTTTTTTATGGAAAACAAGGTTCTAAACGGCCTCAATGAGCAGCTCATTGAGGCCGTATAACTTAGTGTAATGTTTCTGGATGGTCTTGACGACCTCAATGAGTAGCTCATTGAGGCCGTCAAGGCTAGTGCAAAGTTGCTGAATTTTCTTGATGGTCTCAATGAGCAGCTCATTGAGGCCATCAAGGCTTTAAAAACATGCAACAAGGCCTTGGTTGCTTCTCCAAATACATGACCATGGTTATAAAGTGTTCTAAGATCATCTCCACCATGAAATAATGGTTCAAAACTTCAATCTAATGCATAAAATGATAACCAAATCAAGTGTTATTCTGCAATAAAAATCAAGTAAACAACCACATGGAAAATGATCATGATAAACAAAGTAATGAGTGCATGGATTTATTCAAATTAACAACTTCAAGAAAATACGAAAAATGACAAGAACATGAACACAAAGACAAAGCAAACATGAAAGTAAAACCCCGAATGCTTGGGTTGCCTCCCAAGAAATGCTTGTTTAACGTCACGAGCTTGACGTACCTTTTCACTTACCTTACGGGGGCTCAAATAATTTGAAATTTCCCCCGGTCATCTTCAAATTGTTGGTGTTTCTTCCCGGTAAATTCAAGGACATCAATGAGTAAACTTCACATTTTTCATGAGTGAAAGGAGGTGGAGATTGTACCTTCTTTTCTTGAGGTGCTGGATGAGAATGAGTGATACCTTTCTTCTTCTTTCCCCGGACCTCCTTCCAAATTTTCTTTAACATTGATTCTTTTTCCCTTTTTCTTTGGCATTGGTGCACATAACTTTCTCCTTTGGCTTCTTCAAATTGGAACTTGGAAGAGGAGAATGAGGTTCTTCTTGATCTTCATTTCCTCACTCTTCCAAATATTCATCCAATGGGTTTAATGATAGCACCTCCTGCACACAATTAGAAATTAAAAGTTCAGTTTTGTCAACAAAATAAATCATGTCATCATGGTCTAAGGAGTGTTTCATGGCCGCTGGTAGAGTGTACACTGCTTCTTCCTCACCAACTCTTAATGTTAGTTTTCCTCCTTTAAGGTCAATTAGGGAACCGGAGGTAGTGAGGAATGGCCGACCAAGAATCAACAGTGTCTCCACATCTTCATCAATATCCATGATGACAAAATCCACAGGAAAAACAAATTTGTCCACCCGGACAATCACATCTTCTACAATCCCACGAGGCTTCCTTGTTGATCGATCCGCCAATTGTAAGATCATTCTCGTGGGTCTAAGTTCATCAAGACCAAGCTTCGAATGCATGGTATAGGGCATAACAATAATGCTTTCCCCCGAGTCCGCTAGGGCATTTTCATGAACTCCATCCTCAAGTACACATGGGATTATGAAGCTTCCCGGATCTTTCAATTTTTGTGGGAGCTTTTTCTCTAGAATGGCTAAGCAATTTCCCGTGAGTGCAACTTGAGTCGATTTTGGCTTGCCTGCACATTTTATCACTCAAAACTAAATCTTGAACAAGGAATTAATAAACAAGTCCAAATACAAATGGTTTAGGGTTCAACATGGCCGAATACCAAGGAAGTTTAGTTCCTTATAGAAGAGGAGTGCATAATCAAATTTGAACTATCGAATACAAATAAAATCATTGTAAAAACTCCCCTAATCATCACAATCTTCAGATTTGATGATGATCAGTTAATATCCCCCGAACCACATTGAAGGAATCCAAAGACGTCATCTCGGATGATACCTAGGGATACCCTTAATGAGCAGATGTGGTGTAGAATCGATGGGTCTTAGTAGAAAACTCCTCTAAAACTTAACGTTGCTTAACTCCTACAAAAAAGTCCCTTAAAAATTTAGCCTCGAGTGTATTTATCAAGGGATTATAAAGGGATACATTCTAATATACTTAGCCATCTATCTTCCTACGTGGACCTACATGGCGAAGTATATGGGTGTACAGTTACCAGTGTGTAGCTCGAGTGTCTGGAAAAAAAAATTGTCTGGATACTGTACATGGCTTGATACATGGGAGTGCTACTATCGGTATGCTAGTATCATATTTGTAAATTCTAAAGATAAATCTCTAGAAGGGGCACACGCCTATGTGGAAATCCCCAAGCCATGTGTGTGGGCGTGTGGCATGTAGAAGTCCTCCTATAATGCTCTAAAATGACATTTTAAGGCTTCTTTTACTTTGAACACTCCTCTCACACATTGGTTTCACACAATTATAACTAATTACTTACACACCTGATTAGAGTATGTATATAAGAATACATACTCAACATGTGTAAAATAAGAATATAAAATATATGAATCCAAGCACTTATCAATACTACATTTGATTTGATAGATGCAAATGATTTTGAGATAAACCTCCTGATCTCCTCTTCAGCAACTCCTATTCCATAGAAAAACAAAAATTGTCTTTTCAAGAAATCCTCTTCCATATAAAAACAAAAATCTGGTCTTTTCAAGAAATCTTCTTCCATAGAAAAACAAAAATCTAATGTTGAACTTCAAACTTTGAAGGTGCCAATATCGTAGTTGAGCATAGGATTTGTGTGTTATAAACTCTGATACCAATTTGTTAAGAAAAGAGAAATGATAATGGTTACAAATTTACATAGAAATCTAAAATTGGAAAAACCGCAAGTAAAGGAGGCGAGATTCCACTATATTGAAGAATGAGTATAAAGTTAGCTTGAGTATAAAGTTAGCTTGCTTAACGATGTTTCTACATACACAATGTTGGGTTGGTGAGCACACCACCTACCCACACTAGATACCACATATAACTACATTGCTAGTAAAAACTCATATCTATGTTAATATAACAACTTGGAACCATGGTGCTTCTATATATACTCATAATCCATAAAATCCTATTAAAATTCAAACTGACTAACTTTATTCAAACTCATAGTTGATCACTATGATTAAAAATTATAATTTGAAGATATCTCTAGTATGATTAAAGATATGGCTATTAAAATGTAAAATTATAAAAGGTTTATCTAAACACATTATAATGGGATTACAAATAGAATTTAGGTCATAAACTATAATAGTTTATTTTATGTGTAGACTAGCAGGTTACACACTATTCTCAGAGACTAGTGTGAATTTTGTTTTAAAAGTTAAAACATGTTAAAATATAAATTTTATTTATAGTTTCCTCTATTTTGATTAAGAATATTTTGACATATTTTTAATTTATACACATATTTACAATTATAAAGAAAAATTAAAGAAATTTTTTTAATATGTTCTTTTTAAATGGTAAGATTTAATATTTTGTAGTAAATATATTATTAATAAAAAATCTAATTTAAGAATTTATTTTTATAAAATAATTATATTCTTATCCAAATTCTTTTATATCAAACATGTCAAAGTAAAATATCTATCAATCTTGAAAATGCATTATTCACAAATCAAACTAAGGGTCTGTTTGGTGGACATGATAAGGACGATAAGATAGGATAAACTATTATATCATACCATTATCTTTTGTTTAATGAGCCAGTAGGATATGATGGTCTTATCATATTGACCCCCTTTAACCTACCAGCCACATGATAACTAATCTTATGGGTAGAGTCAAGATAAAAAAGAATATGATAGGATAAAAAATTAAATTTACTTTTTTACACTTTTATTTGGTTTCTTTCCTTCACCTTGGGTTTCATTGTATTCGGATCTTCGAACCCGAGGCTTGGGACAAGAAGCTTGTGACACAAATTTCACTTTTTTATGTAGGTCTTCTCGCATCCGAAGCCGTTAAAGAGTTTCTCCATTGATCTTGTGCTCAAACAGGTTGGTTTTCATTTAAATCACTTCTTTGATCATGTCTTATTTTTAATTTATTTAGTAAGATGATTTTTCTTGTTTTTATCTAATTGATTTTGATGCGATCTATTTGTTTGATTCTGGGTTATTATAAAGGGTAACTTTATCTATTTACATATAATTCATATCATATACTGTCATTATTCGGTCCACTTCAAATATAAAATAAAATACCAAAATGCTATCCAATGGCTTTTCTGGTGCACATTAAACATGTGCTATGATATAAGCTTATTATGCCCATATCCTTTCAGTCTTCTATTCAGTCCTCAAAACCTTTCCGTTCATATTCTATCTTGTTCAACAAAAGAGCCATAACAATTTTAACATTTTGGAGATCAAATTATTTACAATCAAATCCCCATGAATGAAACACTTCTTGTAAGTTTATAAGGTAGACCTATAATGTAAAAATCTTTTCATGATTTTCACACACATTGGAGGGTCATTTTCAAATTTTGCCTCCAACTTTCCAACCCAAATCCTTTTTGCCAAAACATGGAGTTATCAATAGCTAGTATGTGTCAAACAAAGTTCGCAGGCTGCCAAGAACCTCTGCCTTGAACCTTTGCCTTGAACTTTTGCCTTGAACCTCTGCCTTGATCCTTTGCCCTTTTCTCTGTCGTGCCCCTCTTGCTATGGCAAGCGAGGACCGGCCCCCAGCCCCTTCTCCTCCCTCTGCGCAGCCCAAGTCTTGGGCGCAGATAGCTTTCTCCTTACGGCAATCGACTGATAACTCTTTCCTCCATAATGTCAACATTCTTAACAAGCTCAAAGAGAACACGTCCGATTTTATTCGTATTGATGGTGATGCCTTGACCCGTGCCATGATGAAGTTTCAGCACGCTCTCTACGGGAAACTCTTCGGCAAACCTCCTCCCTTCAATGAAGTGAAATCAGACCTGCTCACCAAATGGAGTGCCTTTGGTGAAGTTACAATCTCTGATCTTCCAAATGGGTTCCTTCTTATCAGGTGCTCTTCTCAGAACGTCATGGAATGTATCCTTCTTGACGGGCCTAGGTCCGTAAACGGCATTATACTTCAGCTGTCACCATGGAAACCCTTTTTCGAGCCAACATTTGCCAAACTCAGTACTGCAGCCATCTAGTTGCAACTTCACAACCTTCTTGTCGAGTTCTGGGGTGGTAAAACGTTGGAGACCATCGCTAGACAGTTCGGTATCCTACTCAAGGTTGACGACTTCACTACTTCTCTTAGTAGGTCCAAATACACTCGTATTTGTGTAAAGATTGATCTTGCCAAACCTCTATGTCGTGGCTTCTGGATTGGTGACGACGTACACAGGGTGTTCGTCGTTGTTTAATATGAACGCCTGCCGATGTTCTGTTACTCGTGTGGGATGGTCGGGCATGGTAGTAATTCTTGCCCTCGTTCTGGAAAGTCTGGTGCCGTTAGAATCAAACCGCCATACTCTCTACGGTCGACTGGGTTTGGTCCTAACCAGGTATCGGCTGATCAGGATCAACGCATGGATGATGATGATTCCCCTCCGGACCGTTCCTCGTTGGAAAGTCTGGAGAAAAACTCGCAAAATCCTTCTGATTCTGATTACGGACCTTGGCTTCTGGTCTCTCACCGGCGGGGTAGCACCCGGGGACGTGGAGGAGGCACGCGTGCCTCTCACGTGTCTCGCAGCGCTGCAGCCGAGCCGAATTCCAATGTCACCTTGTCCTGAGGCTTTTACATGCGTAGCTTACGTTGTGGGAGGAGAGAAACTCTTAGTGGGCGGCCCATCTCTTCTCCTGTCACGTCCACCGCTGGCGTTGTCGCCGAACAGTCACCTAATCAATGCCTCTCTACTTGCCCGCCCGTTGCCCCTACGCTTCCCGAAGTCACACCCTACGCTTGTGAGTTCTAAGGTAGTGGAGAGCCCCCATTGTGCGCTCTGACACCCGCCCCATCCCATCTTGAGTCTCCTCTGCCCATATCCCCATGCAAAGAGAGGGGTGGTGGATCTCACCGTACTGGCTCTCCACCCCCTATGCTTCGATCTTCGTTACAGCCATCTTTAGACGTTTTATCTTGTTTAAACAACAATCCACATTCCACTCTTGTTGACAAAGTCTCTAACGCTCTCGACGAGGAGGAAATTGATGAAGACGATTCTCAAGATGACGAGTCCTCGGGTGAGGACGAGGATGAAGATATGTCTGAGGAGGCCCCTTCGGATGAATGCCCTGATGATGACATGACCCTCTATCAGTACCAGTCAAAGGCCCATCGTGACGCTCTTGTTCAAAAAGGATCAAGTATTCTTAGCACCTCTCCAAAGAAGGGGAAACTGGGACCAGGAGAGCCTTGTTCTTAGGCGTCTCTAGTGTATCCTCTTTTTGGAAGTGCTTCTTTGTTTACTTTCTATTTTGGTTTTTTATGAGTTCAGTTAAAATAATCTGCTGGAACTGTAGGGGGGTCTCTGCTGGAGATACCTCTTCTCGCATTTTTTGTCTTATTAAAATGCATAAGCCTAATATTGTTTGTCTTGTTGAAACTAGAACGAATTCTAAGAGAGTTTAGCGTTTTTGCAGGAAGTCCCCCGAAGTTGGGATTGGGCTGCGATCCTCTCTGATGGTTTTTCTGGCGGCATCATTGTGATGTGGTCTAAATCCATCGGCGTTGTCACTCTCATAGCTGCTTCTCGGAGGGCTCTCCATATCATTGTTTCTCATAATAACTTAAATTCTTTTATTATTTCTGTTATATATAACTCTTCTCGCTTTAGAAGCCAATGTTTCTTGTGGCAAGAGCTCTCTAAACTTTCTTCTTTGTAGGTCCCTTGGCTTGTCGTGGGAGACTTCAACTCCATTCTTTACAGGGATGAGCATATGGGGGGTTCCTTTTTTCATTACCAAAGAAAATCCCGGTCCTTTGGCGATTTCGTGGAGAATAACAATTTGTTTGATCTCAATTATTCTGGCCCTCTTTTTACCTGGTGCAACAACTAGCTGGGGCTTGCTCGTCGCTGGGCCAGACTAGATAGGGGATTAATCAACCTCGCTTGGGCTGATTTATTCTAGATCAACTCACTCAAGCATCTCCCTCGTGTCTTGTCGGATCATTCTCCTCTTTTTATTAACTCCTCTCCTTCTCATCCTTCCTTCAATAACATATTCTGGTTTAATAATGTCTGGTTTGATTTTTTAGGTTGACATGACGCTGTTCGTGAGGCTTGGAGTAAGCCTACTCACGGCAACCCCATGCATGCCTTTACTCACCTGCTCTCCTGTGCCCGTCATAATCTTTGTAGGTGGCGTAGAAGCGGTATTAATAAGATCGAGACTGATTTGTCGAACTTGGAAGCTGATATTAGTATCCTTGAACACTCCGATTTTAATCTCGTCTCCCAAAATCTCCTCATGGAATCATATTCTAACCTATTGGTCTTGCAGCGTTAGAATTGTAACATTTGGGCTCAGCGTGCTCACTTGTCGTGGCTCAAGGATGGTGCTAAGAACACTAGCTATTTCCATGCTATAACTAAAATTCATGCTCATAATAATTCCATTTCTCAGGTTGAGGATGCTTTCGGCAATCGTTGTCAGGACCAGTCCAGCATTATGAACGCTTTCCTTGATTTCTATCAAAATCTCTGGTGTACCCCGTCAACCGATTCTGGCAATTTTTTTGATGATTTTCCTAGTTCTCTCCCTTGTATCTCCGATCTTGATGTTGTTTCCCTCACTCGGGAGGTTACTAAGGAGGAAGTCTTTCAAACTATTTTGGATCTTCCTACTGGTAAGTCTCCTGGCCCCGACGGTTTTAGCATGGAATTTTACAAAAAATTTTGGCATGTTATCGGTGATCATTTGTTTTCGGGTATTCATTTTTTCTTCGATAATGCGGTTCTTCCATCTTCGTGGGGCAAAACATTTATTACTCTTATACCCAAGAAGGATAGACCCAAATCGGTTTCGGATTTTCGACCCATTTCTCTTTGTAACGTGAATTTTAAGATTATCTCTAAGCTCTTGGCTAATCGTTTGAAGCTTGTTCTCCCTATTTTGATTGGTCGAGAGCAAGCTGGATTCGTTTCTGGCCGGTGCTCGTTCGATAACATTATTGTTGTTCAAGAGATCGTTCATTCTTTGGAAACTGATTCTAAAACAACCCCTAGGATGATTATCAAACTTGATATTGAAAAAATGTACGACACTGTTAATTGGAGTGTAATTCTTGTTGTTCTGGTCCGTATGAACTTCCCAGCGCTTTAGATTTCCTAGATCTCTACTTGTTTACATTCATGTTCTTTCTCTCTTCTTATCAATGGTCGCTCTTCCCCTTGGTTCTCCTCGTCCAGAGGAGTTCGTCAAGGAGATCCTATTTCCTCTTATTTATTTTTATGGTTTCTCAGGTTCTTACCTCTTTGTTCAATTCCAGTCTTTCTAATGCTTCTATTCCTGGTTTTTGTCATAATCTTCATTCTAATTTCAACCATCTTATGTACGCCGACGATCTAATTGTTGTTACCCAACCCTCTAGGCGCGTCGCCAGGAGTATCAATTTGTGTCTTAACATTTACGGCTCTTTTTCCGGTCAACGTGCTAATTTTTCCAAGTCCCAAATCTTTTTTCCTTCCTGGTGTAACAAACATGTGTCTTCTCGCATCTGTTCCATCTTAAACCTATCTCAAGCTTCCTTCCCTTTTAAATACCTTGGGATTATCATTTCACCCAAACGTCTTGCCGCTTCCATTTTTAATCCCTTGGTTGACAAAATCCGACATCAATGCAATCGTTGGAGTAATTTTAACCTTTCCTTTGCTGCGAAAGCCACCTTAATTAACTCCTCTCTGCTTTCCATTCCCATTTACTTCCTTTATGTATATTCTATTCCTGAGGGGGTCATCTCTGAGATTACCAAAGCTGTTAGGAAGTTCTATTGGAGCAGGAATTGCAATGGAACGGGCATCCACAATGTGAATTGGAATATCATGTGTGAAGGTAAGCCTAAGGGGGGTTTAGGGATCTGCAACCTTTCTCTTGTCAAATTTTCTCTTTTGGCCAAACATGTTTTCGGCTATTTAAATATGGAGGATAAGATTTGGGTTGACATTGCTAGGTTCAAATATGGTCATGTGAACTTTTGGAGCAACTCTGCTCCCGCGAAGTGTTCGTGGTTTTTTTGAAGTCTTTTTAACGCTGTTGTTCACATCAAATCCTGTTGTCGCATTACTTCGATTAATCCCTCTCTCACCTCATTTTTCTGGGACCCTTGGATTTTCGACACTCCGATTGCTGTCAAACCGACTTTTTTTAACATGAGCTTGCTCGATTCCAATATTACTATTTATGATGTTAGCATTGAGGAATGTTGGTGTGAGGCCGCGTTGCACCATGTGTTTGGTCCTAATTTGAATTTGCAATGTTTGAGCTCTGTCTCTATTGATTCTGTTTCTCTTAATCATTAGGCATGGTCTCCCCCAACTAAACAACACAAAATTTCTTCATCTGTCTATACATATCTTAATCACAGAGTGCATCAGGTGGATCCTTGGCACGACTGGAGATTAATCTGGGAACTATATATCGCACCCATAACCAAACATTTTATCTGGACACTCTTTCATGGCTGATTGTCTTCTACTAACTTTCTATCTTATTTGAATCTTGGCCCTGACATCCCTTGCCAGCTGTGCGGTCTCTCCTCTGAAACTATCGATCACTTATTTTGCCATTGTCCCAAAGCCAAGCAGGTCTGGTCATACCTCAGTCTGAAAACAAACACTTACATTCATTTCCCGCTTGGTTTTGGTTCTGGTCTCTGGCTTACTGAGGGAGGTTTCTCAACTCACATTATTTCTGTTATCTCTGCAACCGCTTGGATGATTTGGAAATCCCGTTGCGATGTTATCTTCCGCAATGCTCATTTTAATGTCCCCACTGTTGTTTGTAGAGCGATTGCACATATGCAGGAGTACGTTGATTGCAGTGGAAGCCTGCTCGGACAGAAGCTCATTCTGAACAATATCCCAATGTCTGATGACTTCATTTTGTTCATTTGCTCTTGTGTTCAGCAAGCCTCTGAGGTATGTTCTGTTGGTTTCTTTATCACCAATACTAACTACGTTGTTCAATCTGCAGGCTGTTACTCTTTCACGGTGAATGATTCATCTCTGGAGGATCTCTCCGCCATCACTGCTGCTCTGCATTCAGCTCTCGATCATGGATTTCACATCAAGCATATATTTGTTCAGTCTCCCACAATCGCCTCCACTATCTTTACTCTTGAGTCGGTCATCACTTGGCGATTCCGCTCGCAACTTGATGCCATTAGAAACCTTTTGAACGTCCACGACTCCCCTCGCATTCACTGCATACCTCGGCAATGGATGACGCCTGCTGTTCACTTAGCCTCATTCGGTCTCAACTTCTCCACGTTAAATCTTTCTCTTTTCGGCCGCGATCTTCCTTGCTGGATCATGAATGTCTTCATTGCGGATGGGTTCCTCTTCTAGTTGGATTCTGACTTCTTGTTTTGTTGTACCGGTTTTTTAATTTTGTAATCCTCCTTTGTGCTCTGTATTTCTTTCTTGCTGGTTATTAATATATTAGCCCTTGAGGTTCTTTTTTAAAAAAACAAAGTTCGCAGGACTGCTTTGAGAGTAACTTACTAAGTCCCATACTTCCCTCTACACATTAATGTCTTGTCAGCATTCCAAAAAGCAAATAGATTTCAATTAGTCCTAAGATAACCACAAAAAAGTGGGGATAACTTTGCTACTCTGGCGTCATCTTTCACCAATTTACCTAGAAATGCTTATCTAACTTTGCTACTCTGGAGTCACCTTTCACCAATTTACCTAGAAACGCTTATCTATCCCTCCAACAAATTAAGAGTCCTGAAGCATGAACACTGTTATATTTAATTATTTTTAATAAAACAAACTAAGTTATAAACCAAGAATATAAAAACTTTGATGGATAGAAAATTATTCTTGATTATTTAAAGCATTATCCGATGTAACCAAGAGAATTGAATTTTAACAAGCATCAATTTATTTTATTTGAAAGTAGGCAACCCAAATTGCTTCACAAGACTATTGGGCAATGACCGTCCTTGCTCATGTGAAACTCATCGTGGGCAAGCACAAATTTTTTTAATTATATACCATGCGTTTTCACCCTTTACCACAGGGATTCGATTCCCATAACCAATGTGGCATGAGATTTGGGTGTGTGCCATTTAATTAAGTGGTTGAAGTTACATTATTCCTCAGTGTACTGTAACATGTCTATATTTTAAATTATCATGCACCCATATGGCCAGCCTGATCCGAAAATTCTAAGAAAACGCCTTGATATAAAGTTTAATTATAATTATAATTATAATTATAATAATGAAAAAGATAGATATATAAAAAGACAGAGAGGATAGGATCCAAAAGTGAGAGAAGATGCAGGATGGGAATGAAGCCACAAGTCTTGCATGTGACTATGAGATGAGAGAGAAAGATAGAGAAAAGGAAATGGTTTGAAGACAAAGCAAGACGAGATTGTGGCTTGCCAACACACCACATGGGAGAGCATGATTCAACTCCATAACACTAGCCACACTTCCTCCACAAAACCTCTTCTCTCTCTCTCTCTCTTTCTGTCTCTCCTTTTTTCATTGTTCATTAATGTATGCCTCCATTGCATTTTTCTTCTTTACGTGGGTCATGAGCATCAGCTAAATCAACATTTTCTATTCTTTAAACATATGGCTACATGTATAGCTTTTATGCTTTGAAGATGCTATCAATCATGCATTCCCAAGAAAGAAGTTGTTGTGAAGTTATTATTTATGAACTATTTACAAGGTATTTTCCTAAAAGAATGTTCTTTCATCTTTTTGGATGCTGCATTAACTTTAGATCAGACAAATATTAATACACTGTGTTCCTTTCTCATATATATATGCTTTAAAGCGTTTCATGTAAATTACTAATTCCAATTTAAATATGTAATGAGATTAAAAAAATATATTTTAATGTATCTAAATTTGGTCACTATGAGAAAATTGTTCAAAAAAGAATAATTTTTAACTATTATTTACATAATCACGGTTGATGTTTTAATTATAACAATATATATATATATATATATATATATATTATGATTAAAATAAAAATAGAATGGAATTCCAATGTAAGAAATTAGATTTAAAAATCAAATGTCAGTTATGTAAATATAATAAAGTGTTGTTGCTAAAGTTGTAAACAAAATTGAAAAATTCCAAAATTTATGAGCTTAGAAGTCATTTAGAAAATATTGTATTATATAAATAATTTAATCTAAATAATTTGAAGAGTTTTTAATAAAAATTATAAAATTATAGTTATGAACATTGATGACAGGGATGTAAATATAAAAATATAATGAGTAAAACTTTTTCATTGTTCACGAGGGAGTTTATTTAATTTCATGAGAGAGATGACATGATCAGCACAAGTGTCTTGATGGCAATTTTTACAGTGTTTTAATTGTTCGGATTAATTATATCAAACCATACATTATTAATGGACTAACTTGAAGTGGGGACAAAGTTCTTGAAAATAATTTATTTAGCTAAGTAAACATAATTATTAATTAATTTTCTTTTTTAAAGTAACTATTGACAACTATCAATTGGTTAAAATACAAAAGATATATAATTTAAATCACATAATATTTGTTTTACTTAGCATAAACAACTCAAACTTTAGTCACCTCCGTTAAAAGTTCATTCTAAACTAAATTCAAATATTAAAAGCTAGACCTATTTATTTTAACTTATTTCAATAATTTTAGGTATTGTACAATAGTATGACAAAATCTAAAAAATATATGATTTTTTAATAATATAAGAATCGAATTCAAACATCGAAGATAAGGAATTTTTTTTTATATAGAAGTTAATTTAAATTAAAAGTAATTAAATAAAGTTATTTATATAATCGGCTTTTAGGAAAACTGTATATATATAGTTAGAGATCATAAAAATTAGATAAACTTTAAAAATAAAATAAAATAAAAGTCAGATAAAACACTAATTTGTATTTAAATTTCAAACAATATAACCTTTTATTTAGATCAGCATTGTAAATGGCAATTTCTTAACATTGCACAAACATCATAATCACAAAATTAACAGCCCATCACAATTAATTACATAATCACAAATTTTAAATAATAAAACCTTGCTAGGTCCAGCTTGAGCTAACCCTGCTCCTCATTCTAGATCATAAATAATTAGGGTATCCAAAATTCTACTATTTGCAAAAGTTATATTTACCAAAATCAAATAATTCTTTTGAAATATAACATTAAAACTTTACAAAAATAATTGTTAAAACCAATGTTTTAAAAGCCGGCCTGGTTGTCAACCAGGGTAAGCAACCGGTTCACGGTCCAACTAATTGAGCCTGTTGGATCGACTGGTTCAACTAGATTTAATATTTTTCTATATAAATAAATTTTTAAAAATTTTAAAATAGGTAAAAATTAATTAAAAATTAATTAAAACTTAACAAAAAGGATAAAATTGTATATTACAAAGTTACAACCAAATAATAAATATTTAAAAAAATAAATAATTAAATAAAAATAATAAGTATACAACAACAACAAAAAAACAACAATAAAAAAATGTGGAATAAAAATAAAAAATACAAGTATATAATATCTTGCTTTTTAATTTTTGAAACAGGTTTAAATTTAAAAATTTAAAATAAATAAACCAACTAGGCCCTGTTCGGTCCAACTAGACCGATTTACGGGCCGATTCCAGTTGGTTGAACCAGCCAATTTGGTCTGGTTTTTACAACATTGCTTAAAACAAGCTCACCCATAAAACAACGATGCATAGTTTTTTTTTTTTTTTAAGAAAAAACACTTATGAAATTAAACTGTCATGGAATATATAAAAACATTATTAAAATATGAAAGAAAATAAGACACAAATTTTTTTTTAAATTAAACTTGGTTGTGTAAATAATTTTTTTAATTAAATAATATAAAATGATAAATAAAAAAATAATTAATAAAATGACTTAATTCTAAAGATGAAAGACATTAATTCCAAGACAAGTGAGTGTGGAGCCTGAAATTTTAATGATTGGCTTGATTTTCCCTTATTCAATTTCATTTTATCACAAGTTAAGAAAATCATCTATTTTTATAGAAAAAAATATATTGATCGGCAAGAATTATAAATTACCATTTGAAATTGACGCATTTCCATCCATAAGTTACTGATTGTGTAGCATTGTTTTCAATTGTGTTGTTAAAAAAAAGACTTACTCCAAAATCATTGTCCTAAAATTTACTTAAATATTAATTTTATTTATTTATTTATAAAGATCAGTACTAGTAATACAGAGCGCGTGTGTATAATATTATGTTCTCCCACCAAAAAATAAATATTTCATAAGCAAAAAATAGTGCACAGTCACATCGGCACGTGGGGGGACGATTCCTGCCAGATAATCAAACTGCCCCTACGACTTTCCTGTAAAACCGTTGAAGCCCAACTTCCCTCCTTTCTGTTTCTCCCCCGCTCCCTCTCAAATCTCCCTCTCTCTCTTTAACAGCTGTTCCTAGCTGTCCTTCCTATCCCAATCTCATGTGATCCCCCCTCTTTCTCCCTCTCTATCCCTCTATTATACCTCCCTATCAAAACAATCCGAAACTAGCACAACAGTAGCCTTTCCATTCAAACTTAATTGCTCATCATCTCTTCACCTCTCAATACTTATTGACTATTGTTATTATCTCTTCTTCTGATATTATTAAACCTCATATACAACATGGCTCAGTTACCTCCTAAAGTACCCAGCAACTGGCCTAGCTTCGGCCATCAGCGAGCTCCCTCCATGGCCTCTTTCTTACCCCCAGCTCCGGCTCCACCACCATCATCCGGCAACCACCCATCTTGGGTTGATGAGTTTCTTGATTTCACTTTAACCAGACGTGGTGCTCACCGACGGTCCATGAGCGACTCAGTCGCATTTCTTGAAGCGCCAATGATCAGTAGTAACGGTGGTGGAGCACCAATGCATGAATTCGATCGCCTCGATGAAGATCAGCTCATTTCTATGTTCCCTGACGACCTGCCACCGTCATCAGGCGCATCTGCTGCTCCATTATCATCCTCCACTCCGTCAACCCCTTCCGATCACAACAGCGTTAACGAGGAGAACCCTTCCGAGCAGCAATTGGTTAACGAATTGGAGGAGACGCAAAGCCTGTGCAAGTCTGAGCCACAGACAAACCAAGCTGCCCACACTGCAGCAGCCTCAACCGCTGATCAAATCATTGTCGATCCTAAAAGGGTCAAGAGGTGAATAATCAATTTTTCATCTTTTCTCAATGTAGCTTTTAGGTACTTGAGAACTCACGTATATATTTTTTTTTCTCAATGTGGATTTTAGGATTTTGGCCAACAGGCAGTCGGCACAAAGATCTCGAGTTAGGAAACTGCAGTACATTTCCGAGCTGGAGCGCAGCGTTACATCATTGCAGGTAGTTCTTATAATCACACGCACGCACACACACACATATATGTATATATATATTAGACATACTACAATTTATGAGAAAATCAGTACTAATGGAGACTTATATATGTTTATTTTGAAGACTGAGGTTTCGGCATTGTCTCCTCGGGTGGCCTTCCTCGACCACCAGCGTTCAGTTCTCACAGTTGGCAACAGCCATTTGAAACAGCGGATTGCAGCTCTTGCCCAAGATAAAATTTTCAAGGACGGTCAGTATTTGCGGCACTTACATCCCCATCACTATTAATTGAATTTTGGAATATTTTTTAATTAAGAAAAGGACGGGATATATTGCTGAAATTGTGTGAGATGAAAGCAGCTCATCAAGAAGCACTAAAGAAGGAAATAGAGAGATTGAGGCAAGTGTATCATCAGCAAAGTCTTAAGAAGATGCCTTCGGTGACCGCTGGAGACTCACCGGAGCACACCAACAAAGAGCTCGTGAGCTGAGCAAGTGACCACTTGGAGGTGTTCAATTTGCAAATAGGGGAGGGATGATTTCTGCTTGTGATTTTATCCTCTGTATTCTATTTTCCAATTTTTCTTAATTTTAAAATTTAAGATTTATTCTTTCGAAGGAATGGTGTTGTGATTTTGTGGTTGCAAATGTGTTGGCATGCATGAAAAGGTATGTCTAGTGGATTTTTGTATCATTTAAAGGGTATTTCTTTGTGGGTTCTTAATTTGCCAATTAATATGTCATGGTTTCGTTTTATTTTTATGTTTTTTATTTGAACAAAATCAGAGGTTAAATAGAGAAACTATAGAAAGATTGTGAGGTGTTCATATAATAATTTTTTTTTAATTTTAGTTTCAATAATTTAATTATATCTTCAAATTTTCTTCATCAGATAGTTGTTAGCAAGTCATCATGTTTATTAGACCTCGGTGATCATTCATAAATGAGCATGTTATTAAATGTAGTTTTAAATTTTACCTTGGTGGTCATGCTAATTTAATTACATTTTTTTATGTTGTAAAATCAGTTTAGATTTGAAAAATAATCACAACTCATTTTTCAGGGTTTAGAGTTTAGGTTTTTGAGATATATATAAAGAGTTTGTATACTCAAAGGTAAGGTAGTATTAAGAGATCATAAAATAGAAAACTAAACAAGATGGCATCTTTGTTGAGTAAGTTAACTAAATAGCTCAAAGCTGAAACACTATTATTAAGCTTACATTTTTTTTAATAAAAATAGCCAGCTAAGAGACAGAAGGATTGGTCCTGTGAAAGAAATGGTGTTCCAACACAAACCCTATAAATTTGAAAACTAAAATATAAAAGTATAAATTTCTGTATTTTCTTGATAGTATGGCACTATGCAAGAACTTGCACTTTCAAAACATTTGAAAAATTTGTAACACAAGAAACTTTTGGAGACATGATCACATGCATCCAGGGGACCAAGGAAAAGGCCAACATATGGGTGGTCCCATACATCCAAATGTACTACTGTAAATCTATTATATAATTTTGACAATGATACTTGCTCATCCTAATGTAATGGTCTGACGTAAATTCTATGTAACCAATAAAACAACTTTCTATGAAAAAACCACTGGTCCACTAAATGACATGAAGTTAAGATATCCTAGTAGATATGATAAATTTTTTAGAAAAATTACTGTTTACCCCTTAAAAATTTTAAAACTTCCCAAACAGCCCCTGTGAGTTTTGAATACCTCAAACAACCATTCTTTTATTGTTTCACTTCCTTTTCGCCCCCTACAGGTCACTAGGATTGGCTCCATGTTATGGAATTCCATCGTTAGCCTTAAAAATGGTGGGAAAACAACCGCCAAATCACATCATGTTAAATTTTTTTACATACATTTTTTCATTCTTTTTGCATTCCTTTTTGTTAAATAGAAATATAAACAAAAAAATATGTTAAACAGAGAACTCATTTCTTTAAACAGAAACCTCATTTCCTAAACAGAAAACTCATTTTTTAAACATAAACATTAATATTTAAACAAAAAAACCAATATTTACATGACAAATTAATCTTGGATATAAAAACAAATTAATCTCTACCACTGTATATATTTAAATAAACAACGATATTTAAGACCTTTTTAAAATGTAAACACAATATATTAAACAAAAAAACATCGATATTAAATAAAGACAATCAAGCATAAAGACGACCGTTTTTTATTATATGGAGATAACGATGTTTACATTAAAAATTTAATAAATTTGTGGGAAAAAATTTAGGTTAGCATAATTACATTATAACTACAAACAAACTTATAACTACGAACAAAAGAATTTAGGTTAGCATGAAGAGTAATGCATGTACTTATTTCTTAAACAGAGAACTCATTTCTTAAACAGAGAACTCATTTTTTTTAAACAGAAACTTCATTTTCTTAAACAGAGAACAATTTTTTTTAACATAAACGTCATTTTTTAAATAGAAAACTCATTTCTGAAACAGAAAACTAATTTTTTAAACAGAAACATTGATATTTAAACCGAAAAACCAATATTTACGTGACAAATTAATCTTGGATATAAAAACCAATTAATCTTGGTCAGTCGTACATATTTAAATAGAAATAACGATATTTAAGCACTTTTTTTAAATGTAAACACAATATATTAAACAAAAACATCGATAGTTAAATAAAGACGACCAAGCATAAAGACTGCCGTTCTTTATTATATGGAGATAACGATATTTACATTAAAAATTTAATAAGTTTCTGTAAAAGAATTTAGGTTAGCATGATTACATTATAACTACAAACATAAGAATTTATGTTAGTATGAAAAGTAATGCATGTACTTATTTCTTAAACTGAAAACTCATTTTTGAAATAAAACCTCATATTTTAAGTAGAAACCTCATATTTTAAACAGAAACCTCATGTTTTAAATAGAAACTCATCAGCACCCTAGGGCATTACTGCTAAACCACGTCACACTTGCCACAACTTCCCCGCCAAGTGGACAATTTCGATCCAAATAATTCCAAATTAACTCTATTAATCATCAGTAGATGCTTTTTAGTGGTGGTCAGTGGGAGGGAAGGGGGTTTAAAAAAAGTCATTAGTATTTAAAAAGGAAGGGTTATTATTGATATTCAAATTGCGTGAGAATATGTGCATATTACAAACTTTTGGGGGTTGTTTTAAGAAATTTCCATTAATTTTTTTATTAAATAGTTTAATTTAATTACATGTAAAAAGTGACTTAACCATCCCTCACTAGGTTGATATAAACTTGAGGGGTCTCTCTTAGTTAAATATCTTTGATAAGTTGATAAATACACATATTTGTTTATTATAAAAGAAAATTACTGATTAGTCCCTAAATTTTTTTGTTTATTCTAATGAGTCTTTCTAGCAAAAAATTATCCTATGCAATCCCTCATTTTTACAACCAATTCAATTTCATCTCTCCACTATCTTTGAAGTTCGAATTCTATTTGACAGCACATAAATTTCAATAGATTTGTTAAATAGTAAGCTAATTAACAAAAACTTTCATAGATACTTTCCACTCGAGCAAGGCAAACTAAATTGAGAAGGAAATTTCGCTTTCAGCAAGGCGACTTAGAAACACTTTTTTTGAGCCCTCATGAAAGGTTCAATGACCTTTTGAGACAATGCCCCCATTATGGTTTTTCATTTTGGATGAGAGTGCAGATGTTGTGTAATGGGCTAAACTATCAAACCTGCCAACTCAATGATGCCGCGATAGGAGGTTCATGAGCAGCAAATACCTTAAGGATGCCGAGCAATTGATTGAAAACATAGCTAGCAATGAGTCCCACTAGTGCACTCGAAGGAGACCACAAAGGGCAGCGGGGATATATGAGGTTAGTGATAATGCTGCACTTGCGGCCAAAATAGATGCATTGATAAGAAAGGTTGATCAGCTCATGATGGGTTCAGGTTCGAGTTCTGGAGCGGTCCTATCTTGTGGTACATGCAGGGCTGCACACATAGCTACACAATGCCCTATTTGTGTAGCTTCTGCAACTCTTATGGAGATGGTGGATTATATCGGTAGAGGTCAAAGAGGCCAAGGAAATCCCTATGGGACCATATATAATGAGGGGTGGAGGAACCACCCAAACTTTTCATGTAATTCAAGACATCAGCAACAAAGACATGCACAACCTCAAGGTCCTCAATTTCAGCCTTAGCAACAAGAGAAGAAATTCACTACTGAAGATGTGTTGGCAAAGTTCATGAGCGAGCTTTCAGAAAATAAACAACCAACTCGCTCAGCATGGGGAACAATTCAATGAGATAAGCACAGTGTTGAGAAATCTCCAAGCATCCGTCCAATCACTTGAGAATCAAGTTGGACAACTTGCTAGGGCGCATGCTGAGTGCCCACAAGGTAGTCTCCCAAGTAATACAGAGCAGAATCTGAGGGAACACCTCAAGGCCGTTACACTTAGTAGTGGGAGACAAGTGGAGGCAAGGAACGAGGATGACTCAAATGCCAATAAAGATAGGGTAACCATTCAGGAAGACCCTAAAGTTGTTGAACTGGTAGTTGTAGGAGGGGGGGGGGTGAAAATGAGCAACATGAGGAAACCCCTAAACCACGAACATCAAGGGTGACCCAGTACAAACCCCCTGTCCTATATCAAGCCAGGTTGAAACAGGAAAAAGAGGATGCTCAGTTCAATAAGTTCCTTAATATGTTCAAACAACTGCATATAAATATCCCTCTTGTTGAGACATTAACACACCCTTTGCGCGTGTGTACCGCAAGTGCACAGGTTATCGAAGTAATAGAGTACGTCGGTGAATGGGTAGTCATTCTATAGGGAATAGTACTCAGAAGCAAATAGTAATGCTATTTAGCTAGAGTGAAAACCAAGTTGTGAGTGAGTGAACAATATCAATGCAAATAAAAGTAAAGAGAAGAAAGGAAAACTCAATAGGGATAAGGAGAGGTATTGATAAAAAGATGGGGTAGTCGGACATTACTAACCCTAGGACTGTTGTTTCAAGTGCAAGACTAATTCTTATGCCTCCTAACTGATGTTTAATGAGTCGTGAAAATCCAAATACACATTGTCCCAAACCTAAGGTCAACCGTGACTAACCCTATACTATGCCCCGAGGAAAAGACATGCTCTAGACGCCTCACACTGTGCTTGCATAAAGTTCTAAGGACTCCAAATGATAAATCATATTCTCTAATATAGATCTAACCCTTTGGTCAAGGTAAAAGAATCCTAGTCACTATTAAGTCCCAATACTAAGGATTACTTCAACACTTCACTCTATTGCTTGCGCAGCAACTAAGCCCCAGTGGAGTTTGTCTCTTAGCACTTCACTCTATCATGACCGCAAAGTTCTTTTGGAACGTGGAGGTAGGACAAATCATATCAGAAGGGAAAGTGGACGTTCCGCTACCTCTCGACTCACCATCTTGACCCTCTCCAACCTTGCTTTGTCTAATTCTAATGGAGTGTCAGTCATCCGCAAGGATTACCAAGATAGATTCTCAACCCTAGTATCACTCTAAGGGAAAGTCAATACAACAAGCATTCAAGGTTGAAACTCAATTAAAGAAGCAAAACAAGAGTAAATGAAACAAAATCATTTTAGGGTTTACAAGTCCAAGCACCCACTAGGGGTTTAGCTCACCATGGAGCAATACACAATCAATAATTAAATCGAAAGTAAAAGCATGCAATCTACAGATAAAACCCCCTTGTAGTCTGTATCAATAGTCTTGTGGAGTTGCCTCATCTCCTCCAAAGGTTCCCTTGTCAAACCTAGGGCACACCTCACCGAATCAATACCAATGAAAGCTCCCCCAATAGATCTCTTCCAAAGGAACGTGATGTCGAAGATCGTAGAACCGCTCCAAAAACCTATGCAAAGCCTCTCCAAACCTTAGCCGCAAGTACCTCCAAAAGTCAGCAAAAGATGGGAAAAAGATCCTTTAATAATCCTCAAAGTGTGGTATTTGTAGGAGCTGAAATCAGGCATCCACACCGGCATGTGGACTTTCCACATAGCCGTGTGGATTTCTAGGAATTGGTTTTTTGCAAGCTGTGAATAGTAACTACTACAATAAATTTGATACAATGATTTGCTACAGTAATTGCTATAGTACTTCACCAAAATCCTCCTGAATCCACTCTTTTCATCGAGGCCACATGAATGGGCACACATCCATGCAGTAGATCGCGCCACGTCTTCAATGAAACCACATTGACGAAGCTCTTGCTAATGTTGCACAAATCGAAACATATGAGTGTAACTGCCTTTGAGCCCCTCCACTTTGCGTATTCACTTGAGCACAATGGAAGTTGGCACACACCCATATGTCTTTGAGCACAACTTGTGTCTTCATCTTTGTTCGATCAAAGTACTTCATCAACAATTGCATCCATGATCTACTTTTGCTTTCTTTTCTTCTAAACTTGACTCCGCAACCCTGAATGTACAAAAGAACACAAATACACACGAATAAGCGATAAAATCTGATAAAAGTGATGCTCAATATAAGAAAAGAATACTTCATATTACTTATACACAAGTACTTATCAGATATTGGCTAGGATACCTAAGTATGCAAAATTCATGAAAGACCTTCTTACCAAGAAGAGGAAGTTAGAGGAACTAGAAACAATAGTGCTGCCCAAGAATTATTCAGCAATGATCCAAAAGAAGCTCCCACAGAAGCTAACTGACCTTGGAAGCTTCGTCATCCCATGTGTGATTGGGGAGGGAACACAAGAAAAAGCATTGGCAGATTCTGGGCCACCATCAATGTGATGCCCTACAAGCTATCCTTGAAGTTGGGGCTCGAGGATTTGAGGCCTACAAGAATAATTGTGTAGCTTGAAAATTGATCAGTAAGGAAGCCCCTAGGTGTTGTTGAGGATGTGCTGGTGAAAGTGGATAAACTCATTATCCTGGTGCAGTTTGTGATACTCAATGTGGTTGATGATGTTCAAGTCCCACTGATCCTCGGGTGTCCTTTCCTCAATACTTTTGGTGCTTTTATCGATGTAAAAGGGGGAAAGATGACACTGAGAGTGGGAGAAGAGAAAGTTGTTTTTACACTTCCAGTGCCCATAAGACAAACCTTAGATCATGATGATCCCTTATACTTTGCTAATGAAACTGATATGGTTATCTGATAAGTGCTTATACGATATGAATGTGAAGCATTATTTCCTTATGTTGAGCATTACTTTCCTCGGGTTTTTACACTAATATGTGTGTTTTTATGTTACTTTCGTGCATGTAGGGTTGTGAAACCAATTATGAAGGAAAGAAGCCAATGTGGATCACAATGCACCGATTTTGGACAAAATCTTGCTAAAGTTCAAACGTGAAGATATAAGTCGGGTGCGAGATGCTAGAGTGTGTGCCAACCTCCCCGTATTTGAGTTTAGAATGACTGTTTGAATGCATTCAATGTATTAAAAGAGAAGTTAGTGCAAGCACCAATCCTGACAACACCGAAGTGGGATGAGCCATTCGAAGTAATGTGTGATGCGAGTGATTATGCAGTGGGAGCGGTTTTAGGGCAGAGAAGAAATAAGCAATTTCAACCGATTTATTATGCTAGCAAGACCCTCACAAGTGCACAAGAGAATTACACCACTACTGAAAAGAAATTATTAGCAGTAGTATATGCTTGTAATAAATTCAGACCATATCTCATCCTATTTAATGTCACCATGTTCACAGATCATTCTGCACTCCGTTATGTCATGAACAAGGCAGATGCGATGCCGAGATTGATTCGGTGGATATTGTTATTGCAAGAATTCGATATGGAAATCAAAGATAAAAAGGGGACATAGAATGTGGTTGCCGATCATTTATCGAGATTAGAAGGTTGTGAGGGGCAAGAACCAGCAGGCAAGGAGGTTAATGATTTCTTCCCCGAGGAACACTTATGCGATGCAGGAATCGAATCGGAAGATACCCCCGGTTTCATGGATTTTGCAAATTATCTGTCAGAAAGGTATTGAAGCAGGGGCATAAGCTTTCAACAGAGAAGAAATTTTTTTCAGATGATCTAAAAGAATTTCTTCCGGGAGGATCCGTGCACTGTCCCGTGATTTGCGTGAGATCGGTGGTGCGAAGTGTGTTTCTAGGGGGAAGGGTGGAACATCATTGCACATTGTCACTCGAGGCCCGGTGGGGGCCCTATGCGTCAAGTCGAACCGCAGAGAAGGTTCTAGTCTCTGGGTTCTACCTGGGCCGACTTTTTATTCCAAGATGTTCATCAATTCGCTTTTACGATGTGATAGTTGTCAAAGAGTCGGAAACTTATCACGAAGGGATGAGATGCCTCAAAAATCCTATGCAATTTTGCGAGGTATTTGATGTATGGGGAATTGATTTCATAGGACCATTTCCAAAGTCCAATGGCAATCAATACATTTTGGTAGCAGTTGACTATGTTTCCAAGGGGTGGAAGCCGGGCTCTTCCAACTAATGATTCAAGGACGTGGTAAAATTTCTTAAGAAGTTATTCGCTCGATTCGGAACTCCAAGAATTATCATTAGCGATCGGGGAACACACTTTTGTAACACACAATTAGAGAAAGTGTTAAAGCGTTATGGAGTTCATCATCGGCTTGCGACACCTTACCATCCACAAACGAGGTGGGCAAGTGGAGGTTACAAATAGAGAGCTCAAGAAAATCTTGACCAAAAACAAGTGGATCAAGGTAAAAGCAGATTGGTCTCGAAAGGTTGGGACGACACGCTTTGGGCTCATAGAACAGACATACAAAAACACCAATAGGGACCACTCCTTATAATTTGGTGTATGGAAAATCTTGCCATTTACAGGTGGAGTTAGAGCACAAAGCGTATTGGGCAATTAAATTGATGAATTTCGACTTGTGCAAATCTGGAGAGCAACGAATATTACATCTCAATGAGCTTGATGAATGGAGGATGAAGGCATATGAGAATGCAAGGATATATAAGGAAAGAATTCAGAAGTGGCATGACAAGCATATTAAAATCCCAAAAGACTTCAAAGTCGGCGATCAGGTGCTACTATTCAATTCCCGTCTACATTTATTCCCGGGGAAACTTAAATCAAGATGGTCTGGTCCGTATACCATAACCAAAGTTTCACCTCATGGAGCCATTGAGATTAATCATTTAGAGAAGGGCACATTCAAGGTGAATGGACATAGGCTGAAACCATACCATAGCGGAGAGATTTGTAGTGATAATAGAGAAGTATTTTTCCTCCATGAACCCCCGTGAGGTAAGAAAGATACGTCAAGCTTAGTGACATTAAACAAGCGCTTCTTGGGAGGCAACCCAAGTGTTTACTGTTTTCGTACCTTTTAGTTTAGTTTGTATGCATGAATAAATTGTTAAGTGTTGGTGTCTCAATTTTTGAGTGCTTGTGCTGCGATTTTATTGTTGGTTTTTAAAAGAATTCATTGTATGTTTTGTTGAGAATTGGCGAAGTTTGCTCGTTTGAGTTCTATTTTGTGTCTTTATCTGGTATATCTTACACGATAGGGCAGGCTCTGAGTGTGTAAAAATGTTAAGACTAGTTCTATAGAGCCTGCAAGTTTTTCTAAGTCATCCAGAGAAAACACACGGGCGTGTGGAAATTCCACACGCCTGTGTGTGTGTACTGTGAACTCTTCCAGAGAGGGCACAGGGGCGTGCGGCTGCCCCTGTGGATTACCATGCGACTGGCGCACGGCCATGGGTAATTTCCACACGGGCGTGTGCCTTCCTGCAGAGTTGGGCAGATTTTCCCGAGGCCACATAGGGGCGTGGACTCGCCCCTGTGGGTGACCTCGTGAACCACACACCGGCGTGGGGCATTTCTGCATGCCCGTGCGAATCTCTGCAGGTTGCTTTCTCCATCCCGAGAAAACGCAGGGGCGTGCGGCTGCCCCCTGTGAGTTTGGCATGTGAATGTCCACGCCCGTGCGGAAATTCCACACGGGCGTGTATAATTTTTCTCGGATATCCAGTAAGGCCACAGGGGCATGCGTCACCCCCTGTGAATCTGTTATTTGCGAGCGCACGGGCGTGGATGACTCCCGCACACCCGTGTGGTTCCTCAGGATTTAAAGGACCATCCGCTCTCCTAATACAAGAGTCAGACCCTTCTCCTCAAATAACCCTAAAACACCCAAAGAGCATTTTTTCTGACATTCTTGTCCCCTGCTACTGTCGTCTTCGAGTCGATTGATAGAGCATTGTGTGGATTGTAGGAGTGTTTACGTGCAGTTCATTGGTAAGCCTTGATTTCCTCTCATCTCCAATTTCGTTGGATTCTAACTGATTGTCTGTGATTGAAATGGTTAATATGCATCGTTTTCTTGTTAAAACTGATTATAATTTGTTTCTAAGACGATATGGAAGTGGAATAGAGAGGTGGCATGGAGATTGGCTACAAGGGGCGTGCGGTTTCCACGCCCCGTGGAAGCGCACGGGCGTGCGGAATTTCCGCACGACCGTGTGTTTTCATTTTTCTGCAGTCTGAATGGACCTGATGGATTTTCCTTTTCTAATACATGCAGGCATGGCTACTAAATCAAAGAAAACAGTTGCTAAGCGGCCTCGAAAGCTTGCCCCTGAATCGGAAGTTATGGGATTCACACTACCGGCGCATCATGCTCGATTTGAGCGGTTAGAGAAGCTTAAGTTTGGTCAAACAAGAATCCCAGATATTGAGTTACTCAGGAAGATACAACTAGCAGATGATATGGCTGACGAGGTCGAGAAATTATTATTGGTCGGTAATTGGCACAAGTTACTGAACATTCGTGACACTGCTATCCGCACACTTACTTTGGAGGTGCTTGCTTCATTTGAGTTCGACCGCTCTTATGCTCATTTTGATAGTGTCGACGCGATTCAGTTTAGAGCTTTTGGGCAGCATCATAGTATGAGTGTCACACAGTTTTCCACTAGACTTGGTCTATATGATGATGAATATACTGAAACTGAGGAGTATGAGAACCTTCCAATAGACATGACGGGTTTATCTCCCATTAAGGCGTATTCATTATCATGTGGAAAGGGGCGTTATGAACCAGGAGTGTCTAAGGCTTCATGTTTATCTCGACCTAGTTACAGATATCTTCACGCCATCATAAGTAGGTCAGTAAATGGGCGTGGTGATAGTACGGGAGTCATCAACAAGCAAGAGCTTCTGTACTTGTACTCCATGGTCCAGAATGAACCGGTCCATCTGGGACACATTTTAGTAGAGTATTTGAAGCATCAAGGACAATATCCTCGATTGGGTGTCATTTTCTCGGGTCCATATATTACCAGACTCATTGTGGGGATGGATTTGTGAGACAAAATTAGCGGAACCGAGAAAGCGATAATACCAGCACCATTTGAGTTAGAGACCATGAGGCTCATGGGGTTGACCCGAAAATATTCAAATGGTGTCTATGTGTTGAACATACCATTCGAAGATGAAGCTGGGGTATCTCAGTCCGCCCCCGAGCTACAACCAACACCGATGGAGACCGAGACACCTCTCGCAGCAGTGGAACCACCCCCCGTGCATACAGTTCCACCATCTCGAGCCCATGATCGTTTTGAAAGGCTCGAGAGCGCCGTGGGAGTGGTACGGACAGAGGTGGCTGAAGCTCGAGCAGAGATCACCGAGATTAGGGCTACACAGGCCACTTAGTATACAGAGTTCATGGCACGTTTCGACATATTACAGCAGATCCTAGAGCGAGACGCTGCCTCATCATTTGTCCTGCAGTCGAGGACTCTTCAGGCATCATCATTGCCTCCAACACCTCCATCCTCGACCCCAGCACCAGAGGACCCACTATTTTCCACCTCAGCAGCGGCAGCACAGGAGCCCGAGAGAGACAATGACACTTGACTTCTTCTTCTTCCTTCTACTTTCATGCATTTTACTTTATCTTATTTTCTTGTTTTTAGACTTGTTCACTCAGAAAGGATTTTTCCTTCTGAGTTTATGTTATTTCGCATTATCGAGTTGTATTCATTGCTTCATCTTTTATACACTCGAGTTATTTTTGTTTTTCTTGAGCTTCACTGAATCCCCTCGTGTGTGCGTGCAGATGGTCTTGTCTTCTTGGAAATTGAGACTTAGTCATGGGTACGGCCAAGGTGCTTTAGCACTTGGCCGTGTGAGCTTCACAACCCGTTGGAACACTACTCCCAATGAATTAGCTTCATCAAACCCAACACTAGGAGTAAGGGAAGTATTGTTTTCATTGCTTCTCCCACATCTATTTTTTGAATGATATATTTTGAGTGAGCTTGCATGTTTACATTGAGGACAATGTACAACTTAAGTGTGTGTGTGGGGGGGGAGTTTCATAATGCGCACATCTTTTCTATTGTTCATGATTGATATATGCTCACATAGCCAATGGCGGTTCACCATAGTTGCAATGATTGTATTCTTAAGTCTAGGAGAATTGTTAACATTGAATGTTTTCATACTCTAGTTCTTGCTTGAATTTTTTTAGGAATTTTTTTGCCCAATTTACACTTAGTGCACTACTCACTCTTTGAACTCTATTGGAAACTCAGGTTCGATGTTAAAGGGACTAGTTAGGATAATTTTCTTGTGCTAAACTCAAAAATTGAAAATGAAAAGAAGGAACAAAATAGTTTTATTGTTTATTTGTGTTTGTTGGGTGGAAAGAGCTACCACCTATGAAATATGAAGCTACTCTCACAAGCCGGATACTAGTTATGCCCTAATGAGAGAAAGAGCTATCTCATAGGATGAGTGAAAGCTACAACTCGGGTAGAAAGAGCTACCACTTCGAAAGTGTGAAGGCCACCTTAGCGGCCGCTTTGGAAAGGGCTACCTTAGAGGATGTGTGAAGCTACTACCATCTTTTAAATTTTTGTCACTTTTGTAGATAAATAAGTCCCTTGTACTTAGAACTTTGAGGAGTATACCTTGGGTTGTTTTGAGTGAGTTCACACACATACACGAAATTCGGGTTTGTTATCCTTTTTGATTCAAGTTTTTAGCTAGAGCATTGATTTTTCGTATTTAGTGTTGAAATTTTCCTTACTTGTAGAATACTCTCTTTGTGTATGTTGGTGAACCTAAGGCCAAGCACTTTCAATATTTTCTTCATCAATGCACAGAATGTTTTAATGTTTGCTTGAGGACAAGCAAAAGCTTAAGTGTGGGGGAGTTTGATAAGTGCTTGTGCGATATGAATGTGAAGCGTTCATTCCTTATGTTGAGCATTACTTTTCTCAGGTTTTTACATTAATATGTGTGTTTTTATGTTACTTTTATGCAGGTAGAGTTGTGAGGCCGAGTATGAAGGAAATAGGCCAATGTGGATCATAATGCACCTATTTTGGAGGAGATCTTGCTAAGGTTCAAACGCGAAGACATAGGTCAGGTGTGAGATTCTAGAGTGTGTGCCAACCTCCTCATATTCGAGTGAGCACATTCATTTGGAGGGACACAAAGGCAGTCACACTCGAACAATCTGATTTATGCATATAAGAACAAGAGATCCACCAACGTGCACATCATTGAAGAGGCAAGTGATTCACGACGTAAACGTGTGCCCTTTTGCGTTACCCCAATAAAAGTATGGACTTCAGGAGTATTTCCGGCATAGACTGTAGCAGGTTACTGTGGCAAAACACTGTAGCAAGTACTATAGCAGCCCGGCCGAGAAAACAGAGAATCCACACGGGCGTGTGGAAATTATCCACGCCCGTGTGGAAATTCCACAGGGGCGTGTGACATCATACGCGCCCGTGCGATCGCCCTATTCCGACCCTATTTAAAGCCGATTTCAGCCCCGATTTTGGTATTCTTTTTCTCCATCTTTTCCCCAACTTGTGAGAGGACTTGGCTAGGGGTTTCGAGGGGTATTGGCCAAGGTTTTTGGGAGAAGTTCTACGGCTCGACATCGTGATTCCATTAGGAAGAAGGTTGGTAGGGGAGCTTCGATCGAGGCGTATCCTATACCGGACGAAGGAATCTTTGGAAGACGAGTAGAGAACTCTCCACAAGACCATCAACACGACCATCGAGGGGGTTTCTTTATAGATTCATTGCTTTTACATTCGATTTCTTTGATTGTATTAAGCTCCATGGAGAGCTAAACCACTAGTGGGTACTTGGATGATTGTGAACCCTAGGATGTATTCGTTTCATTGAACTTCTTTATTATGCTTTCAATAAATTGATGTTTATTGTGAGTTCCAACCTTGAATGCTTGATTGTATGAACATTTCCCATAGAGTGACACTAGTGTTGAGAGTTCTTGTTGGTAACCTTGTGAGTGAGTGACACACCACGAGTGTTAGACAAAGCTAGGTTGGAGAGGGTTGAGAGGGTGAGTCGAGAGATACAGGAGCGTCCTCTTTCCCCTCCGGTGTGATAGATTCTACCTCCGTTCCTTGAGTTCTTTGCGGCCATAATAGAGTGAGTGGTCTAAGGGATGAACCTCCACTGGGGCCTAGTTGCGCGTGCAATGGAGTGAAGCGTTGAGAGGATCTTAGTATCTAGGGCTTAATTGTGGCTAGGGACCTTCCGCCTGGACCAAAGGGTTAGGTCTATATTTAGGAAGAGATTTATCACTTGGAATCCCTAGAGTTCATTGCAACTCTATACGAGTGCGAAGTGTTGAGATTGTTCGATTTCTCCTCCGGGACATGTATAGAGTTAGGCATAGTTGACCTTAGATTTGGGACTATGTATGTAAGGATTTCCACGACTCACCATTGCATTGATTAGGAAGCATAATAGAGAGTTCTTGCACTTGAAGCGATTATCCTAGGTGAAGCATTATCCGAGTACCCCATCTTTATCGATTGCCTTACCCTCTTCTTACTTTTGCTCTTTCACTTGTTGATTTTATTGTTGAGAATTGAATCAATTTCACACCTATCACAATTGATCTTCCACATAGCTAAGAATCAAATTAAGTATTTTCACTCCCTACTCCCTGTGGATTCGACCCCGCTCACCCGGGATTATTACTTTAACAAGCCCGTGCACTTGCGGGATATAAGCAAGGGGAACTTGTCAGTTGTGAGACCGAATATGAAAGAAAGAAGCCAATATGGGTCGTAAATGCACCAATTTGGAGGAAATCTTGCTAAGGTTCAAACTCGAAGACATTGGTCGGGTTCGAGATGCGGGAATGTGTGAAAACCTCCTCATATTCGAGTTAGTATAACTATTTGTAGGGGTACAATTGCAGTCACATTCAAGCATTCTGACTTGTGCATATAGAACAAAATCTCCACCAACATGTCAATTATTGAAGAAGCAAAGCGATCCACGATGTAAACATGTGCCTGTTTGTGTTACCTCGATGAAAGCATGGACTCGGGAGTATTTCGGGCCGGTATTGTAGTAGGGTATTGTAGAAAAAATTGTAGCAAAAATACTA
>NC_052474.1:15007650-15086132 GCF_009730915.1 Dioscorea cayenensis subsp. rotundata
GGAAGTTATTACGTATTGCTATGATAATGTCTTCATCAGGATGAATAGTCGCGTTTCCGGCGTAAGAGTTGGCTGCGCCACCAGAACCGGCATGATCTTGCTTGAATGTCCTATGATGAAGGACTAGTAATATGATCGCCTTCTGATGTAGCGCCTTCATCTTCCTTACTCCAATCCATCTTCATCATCATCATCATCTGTAGATATAGCATCCAAACTATCTTCATCATCATCATCATCTGAGATATATAGCATCCAAACTATCTTCATCTTCTTTCTTCTTTTCCTTCTTCTTTAGATTTTAAACAAGGTGGAGAAGTGAGTCGGCGATCCAGCCAAGCTCCCTGTCACCGCCGGCCCTCGTCAAGAACAGAAACGCAAGATGATAAATGATAGTAGCGTGAAGAACATGGTCAGCAGCAACAACAACAACACAACAATTCAACAGCAACGTTACAGATGAGAGCAACAAAGGCAGCAGCACCAGCAACAATAACGGCGGCAACAACGTACAGAAGGCAACAACAGTAAGTTTTCTTCTTATGTATATATATATAGATAGATGTCTGAAAGGGAGGAAATGAACTAGACCTTTCTCCTTCTTTCTCTGTCGCTTGTTCTTCCTTCTTTCTTCTTTCTTCACCGTCTTCTTCTTTCTTTTCTCGCCTTCGTCTTCAATCTTCGATCCTTCTCTCCGTCTATCTTTTTCCCATTTTTAAAGCCTTTCACGTCTCCACGGTTATGTTGATCGTGATGGTTACAATGTTCGTGGGTTGGTTCCGCTGATCGTGGCGTCCCACGAGAAGCATCCATACATCCACTTATTTTTAATTAATTTTAATTTTTTTTAATAATCCTTTGCTATTACACATCATACTCCCATGATACATGTACATACTCAACTCACCCACCTTAACTCCATCGCCCTATCACTGTCTCTATCATTTCATCTTAATATCTTATCCCTACACCATCACACATGTCAATGCGCCATTCCCCTCATACCATACCAATAATCCACAATCTCATCACACCCATCCCTGGATCTTCGATCTGACCCCTGATCTGCTTCCTTGATCTCTTATCATCACACACACACACACACACACACACATCATCCGATCAACCACCAGCAATTAACTCCAATCAAACCCTTCTTATTCATCCGATTAACCCACCCACGCAATCAACACACACAATAATACCAATGTCCTAATCACATACGATCACCATCTATCCATCTAATCATAATTACCAACAATACCCATCTATCTCATTCCTGTTACACACATATCATAACTCACCATCGACTTAACTATTCTTGGCTTTACTCCATTTCCATACATACACATATACTTTCATTTTCATTCTTGACTGTGACTTCTATACATACCTTTGATCCAATCAAATTACTCCATTCACTCATTTCATCACCAACCCTTCTTGACGCAACCTAACCCCTAACCCTCCTACCTTATCACCTCATCATCACTCACTAATTACTGACATGCCACACACACACACACACACACACACACACACACACACACACACACTGGCCACACCTGGCTCCCAGACCAGTAATTTTGGCTTAACGGTCCCTCAGATTGGAGATCGTCCCAAAATCCATGTCTCGACGCATCCTGATTTAAATATTTCAATCACCACGGCTCCTGGCCATGAGATTTTGACCTCCTCAAGACTGCTGTTTGGTCGTCCTGAGATTTTGTGTATTTGGATTATTTGATAGTCTCGAGTATCTAAGGCTCTTGATCGGTCCTAGGATTCGTGACGAATATTTCGGATCTCCTCTAGATCGCGCCCCCTACCGATCTTGAGATTTGAGTATTTTAGACCGCTCAGATCCGTGCACTCGGCCGTCTCGAGATTTGTGTATTTAGAGAGTTTGGATCACGAGATCGGTGCTCTCTCACGATCCTGGGTTTGAAGATTTTAGACCGCTTCTCAGATCTCAGGTTTTCCGGTCGGGTCTTAAGATTTGTGTATTTTGGATAGGTTTTCGAAATCGCGAGATCTGGCTAAGTGCTCCTCACCGATCTTGGAGATTTGAGTAGTTTTAGATCGCGCCCGAGATCCGCGGCTTCCTTGACGCCCTGAGATTTGTGTATTTTGGATATTTTCGTTTTAAATTAGGAGATACATTTAATTTATTTATTATTATTATTATTATTATTTTATATAAACAAATGCCCCCTTCATACTTTTCTCAATGTAAGAACTTTAGTGAGATCGAGGTGAGAAGTAGAACTTCAAACTTTTTATATGTCATGGCTCTAACATGTTTTTTTTTGATTCATGAACATGAAACTTTAGATAACATGGTATATATTCTATTATAAACAAAGTACTTGGTGTTAATGTTTGCCCTCAGAAGTACGCAAGACAATCGCATAATATGACCGGTCTACCTTTTTTTTTATTTTTTTATTTTTTATTTTAAGGGACCGTATCGCCCGTCATAGACAAGCATTCTAAATTATACATAGTACTTTAGAAACGACTCATTAATAGGTGGTACGGGTCTTTCTCCTTGTCATCACGAGGTCAGTATGCGCCCTTCAGACCCAACTCCACTACATAATGGACCTTCCTCCCAATTTGTTTTAAATTTGCCCCACCGCTGTATATGATGATAGGCCTTCTCGAGAACAAGAACCATTTCTCCCTTTGTAAATGTAACTGAATCCGCCACTATTATATGCTAGAGACATTTTTGCTTGTAAACTCACATTATTGTGACTCTATCCTTTTTCATCAAGAGAGTCTAGTTCATCTAGGCCGTAAGTCAAATATTATCTTCATTTGATATTTCATTCTGCAACGCCATCCTTAATGAAGTTATTTGAATTTCAAGTGGCTGGACGGCAGCCTCACCTAAATACTAGAGAGTATGGTGTGCGATTGTGTTGGGGTCCTATGTGGTACTGATAGTCCCATAGCATCTCTGGAAAGTCTTTCATGCCAATCCTTTTTATTTTTGGACACAGCTTTCTTTAGCAATTTTGAGAGAGTTTTGTTAAATGCTTCCGCCTAACCCATTTGCTTTCGGGATTATAGATGGAGGTATACCTCCAGTCTATTTTGTGATGTTGTACATCTCTCCCAATTTTAAAACTCTAAAAGAGGGCCATTATCCGAGATGATTCTTCTTGAGTTCCAAATCAGAGATAGGATATTTTCTGCGATTTTATGATGTTCTCGAGCCTTTACTTCTCTTAAAAGGAATAGCCCTACGCCCATCTAGAGAAATAATGCATTTGCGGCCCTAGTATGAATCGATGCCGGAGGACGATGGAGGCTCATAGGAATCACATCCTGCTCCCCGTATCCTCGAAAGGCCATGAAGAAACCCGTAGGATGTAAGGATTCGGATGTTGATGAATAAAATCCCCATGAATTTGACACTAGATGGCATTTTTGGCGTATTCAATGCAATCTCGACCATGGTTGGCCAATAATATCCCATGCGCTTAATCTTAAGTCGCATCTTGGGTCCGGATTGATGTGCACCACATATCCCGAGGTGTACATCATGCATGACTTCTTTGCTTCTTCATATGAAAGACATCGCGGGAGTAGGCGATCATATGATCTGCAGTACAATGTTTTCATTAATGAGGGTAAATCTTAGAGCTCTTCGCTTTATTTGAAGGCTTTCTTGATTTGTCGGCAATTTATCATATTTCAAATAATCCTTGAATGGTTGTCTCCAATCTTCCTCACGGTATCTCGAGGGTGAAGGCTTCCATCTTTTCTTCAATATTTTCTTCTTTGACATCACTAAGAATTGTACTTATGGGTCTTCTATTTTTTATAGTGATTTGAACTTCATCATGATCTGGGTTTGCAAGCTCTTTCGCTATTCTTGCCAAAGAATCAGCTTCTCCATTTTCTGATCTTGAAACCCTGCTCAACTGTACTTGGGGGATTTTCTTCATTAACATTTTGACCTTCTTATAGTATTTAAGAAGTTCAGCTTTGTATACTTTGTATTCTCCTTCGACTTGTTTGATGATGAGTTGTGAATCTCCAAATATATGGATACATTGAATTTCCATTTTTGATTGCCAATTCCAAACCGACTATGAGAGCTTCATATTCCGCTTCATTGTTTGTGCATGACTACGTAGAGGAAAGTGCATATCCGAGGATTCCTCCTTACGGTGTGACAAACACAAGTCCTATCCCGGCTTTAATTTGTGAGGCTCATGACCTCGGTCCGGCTTTATGGACGATGCTCCATCAAAATGCGATCGCCCATGCCTCGCTTCTACTCACTGTAGCGTCTCTTCATCGAGATCATAACTAAGAGGTGAATCGTCGGGGAGAGGATGCGCCCGCCAAAAATCGCTAGTGCTTGCCCCTTGATAGCTTTTTGCGGAGTGTATGTTATATCAAACTCCATTAAGATCGAGTGCCCATTTTGCAGTCTACCGTGAGTAATGGCCTTGTCATAAGATATTTTAGAGGATCAATTTTGGATATGAGGATAATTTTGTGTGCCGACAGTAGTGCCTCAATTTCTTCACCCTAGCAAACACCAAGGCTAAACAATGCTTCTCAATGGGTGTATATTTACTCTCAGCTCCTATCAACAGATTCACGAGGTAATATAATGCACTTTTTCCTTGCCATCTTCATTGTTTTGAGCTAGCATGGCTCCCAATGATCCTTCTAAGGCAGATATATAGGATTAGTGGTTTTCCCGAGATGAGCAGCTAACTGCGGTGGATTCAAAGCAAATATTGCTTTATATCTTCAAAAGCTTTCTGACATTCAGAATCCCACTTAAAAGGTGTATTTTTCTTAACCAGCTTAGAAAAAGGTTTGCATCTTCCTGATAAGTTAGAAATGAATCTCCTGATATATGCCAAAAGCGCCCTTGAAAACGCAATTGCTTTCAATGTTTGTGGGCGGCATTTCCATGATTGCCTTTGATCTTAGAAGGATCTATCTCTATCCCTCGATGTCTCACAATAAAAACCCGAAACTTTCGATAGGACTCAAAAGGCGCATTTCATTGGGTCTCATTTTCAATTTATATTTCTCGGGCGCATGAAAACGGTCCTTAGATCATCAAGATGTTTGTCTTTTGAATTTGTTTTCACAACCAGATCATCTACATAGCATTCAATGACTTTATGAATCAAATCATCGAATATTCGGTCATAGCTCTTTGATATGTTGCCTCACGCATTTTTCAAAGCCAAATGGCATTACCACAGCAACAATATATGCCCATAGGTGTTCGAGCGTGATGTTTCTCATCATCACGGGTGCATCTTGATTTGGTTATACCACGAGTATCCATCCATAAAGGAGAACATCTCATACCCGGAGGTGTTATCGATCATGATCTCCATGACTGGTAAAGGAAAATCATCTTTGGGACATGCTTTGTTCAAATCTCTGAAATCAACACATATCCTTATCTGCCCATTCTTTTTCTTCACAGGTACTATGCTGGCAACCCAATCTGGGTATTTTTCTTCCCTGATAAAATTTGCTTCTATCAACTTTTTTGTTTCTTCTATCACTTTTTCTTCTAAATCAAATTTCATCTTTCTTGGGGCCTGCTTGACTGGAGTAACATTGGGATCAATAGCTAATCTGTGAACAGCTACTTCATTTTCCAATCCTGGCATCTCATTATAATTCCAAGCAAAACAGTCAATATATTCTTTCAAAAGAGCCTTGAAGGATTCTTTTTGTTCTTCTGTCAGTTGTGCACTTAAAAAAGTTGGTCTTGGGTCTTCATCACTTCCCAAGTTGATTTCAATCAACTCATCAATTGTTAGCTTGACCACCATCCTCTAATTCGTGTGGTGCACTTTTTCATCTTAACATCTTCTTCTTTTGTGAGACTCCATCATGTAACACGCGTATATCGGAAGGTTCGAATAACCTACCCTCTCTTGTCGAGGATGGAATGATTCCATAATTGATGAAAATTTTGATATGATTTCTTTGACCAGTTTATTTTGCCCCAAACTCTTCAACTATCCTCCTGAGTTTTTTAGGATATTGGCTTGGAAAGTTTATAGGTTGGATTTCACTATCCTCTTCTTGTTCAATGTGTATAATGTCATCATTTGAAATTTTGTTATTTTTAACTCTATAGAAGAGAATGCCTCTTCCATCCTTATTTCGATTTGGGTACATAGGAATGTCTTCAATTGCTCAAGCGTGTCAACCTTCAAATCATCTAAGGATTCTACAGAGCATCTGGAACCCTTTGTGATATGCTGATATGCTTTCTTGGGACGGACCCTCCGGTTTTCGACTTGTATCATTTTTCATCTCCACGAAGATTCGAGTATCACCGCTATAGTGAGGCAATCTTTCGATTCTTTCTTTTTGGATATTGACACTTAGCATTAGATGGTTTTGCCAAAAGTCTTTTCCATCAAGTTCAATGTTTTGCCCCCTTTTGGAGATACTCAAAGTAGTATTTGGCATCCCTCATAATGTATTTCATGGACACCAAAAAGGTTGAATTTCACCATCAGTTTCGTGTTCTTCTCCATCCACCATATATTTCATGCATTGATAGACGGGTTGAAGGACCATCCGGTTTTCATGGATCCATAGCTCACCCAACAAAGCTTTGTATGAGGCATCGGCATCAATTACATGGAACTTCACATCAGATATGATCTTTTCCAAACTTGAGCGGGAGAGTGATAGATCCCAATGCTTTTCTCGACTATGCTGATTAAAGCCTTGAATAATGATCCTTTCTGGAGATAAATGACATATTTCGAGCTAATGCCCGAAGAGTATTGAGGGTCATTAGGTTTAAGGAAGACCCTGGATCAACAAGAATTCGATTGATCTTTATGCCGTCACAAGACCCATCACATACAATGGTCTATTATGCTCTGCAGTTCAAGTAGTAAGTCTTCATCGGTGAATGATACTTGAAAAGTGTGTGTTGCATACATAGCTTCCGTCACTATTAATTTCACAAAATAGCCCTGATACTCTCGGGGTTTTTGTAGAGCATGTATTAAAGATTCCACTTGACATGACATCATCGACTGCATCATACATGCTAAGTAGAGTAGCGGACTTTCTTTAGGTGTGCCAGGATATTATAATCTGGTTTCTTCAATGGTTTCTTTGGTAAAGACATTTTCCTCCTCTATCATCTCTCTCTTGTTTTTATCATTGGAGGTAGAAGCTTGTCTTGATTGGAGTAACTTGCCGCGTTCTAAGTTGCATTTGATGTACGTGGCGGGGATACTTCATCCTCTTCACCGAAAATTCAACTCATCGTCAGAACCTTCCAGACATGTTATGGCACAACAAACACCTCTCACTTCGAAATAATCATCAGTTAACTTCAAATTTCCCAGGGAAACTTGCTTTTGTAGCCATTCTTGAAAATTTCGACAATCTTCAATAGTGTGTCCCATAAGTCGGTGATATGGACAATAATTTGGGTAGCTGTCCAAATGCATCAAGCACGACCTTTTGGGCTTAGGTAAATCTAGCCCTTCTGCCATGGCTCGATTAAAAATCTCTCTTCTTTTGTCTTTTCTGATTTCAATGATTGAAGGAATGGATTTATCTTTAACATTTGCTGTTGAGAATGTCGGCTTTATGATTTTTGAATCAACATTATCGCTTGTCGACTCTGGAAAATATATCCCAGATTCATCCCATTTATTATCAGCAATACGTAGTTGCATTAGCCTATCAGCTGATTCCTCTGTCACTCTTCGTATAAAAGAAGGAATTTCTTTAGCAGGCATCATTTTTCTCAAGATTTTATATTTTGGTGTCTTTGGAGTATAGTATGGATTCTTTGGTTTTTCTGAATGTCATCTTCTTTTTCTGCTTCTTGCTAATATAAGGCCGACCATAGCAATCATACAGTTCTTCTGACTCAGAAAAACTATCTCCATCATCATTTTGGTTATATATGGGGTATTCACCTCCAGAAATAGCCCTGCAAGTTTCCACTTGCATCGTTTCATCATTTTCTTCATCTAATTCCTCAAGTAGCTCTTTCACTTCCTCAGGGAAATACTCTTTAAGAGTGATCAACACCCTTTCCTTCTGTTCATATTCTTCAAGTGATTCAATATATTGTTCTATGATGGATTTCTTGTGTTTTGAGTGCTCGGTTTTTGCTTTTTCTTCTTATTTTTCTTCTTGGTTTGCTTTACTGGAAGTCCCTCAGGAGGCTTCTCGACATTTCTCCACTTGATCCCTGGGAGTTCAGACAACTTCTTCAACATTTTCTTTGACTTTTTGGATATGAATACTTCCCATAATTCTTCTGGAACAGAAGGAGGTTTACCATCAAATACAGACGGGAGCATTATTTTATTACCCACCACTGTGATTTCCTCTTGGGATAATCCCTCATAGTCTAGGGTAGTCACATATCGGATATGTTCAGTAGGCTGTTCCAAGAGAACACTTTTGGAGAGTGTAATCTTCCCTTCTTGATATTGACGTTCAAGCCAATCTTTAAAAACATAGCAGTCTTCAATTGTATGCCCTAACACTCTGTGGTATGGACAATAATTAGGATGATCTTTCTTGCTCTGTTCTTCTGGTCTTTGCACTCGTGTTGTAGACCTCCATTCACGGCATCTTTAAAAATTTTTTAGCACTTTATCTCTTCGAAAAGAGTACTTTTTGTTCATTCTATCTTTCAAAGAAGGAATGGGTCTTGGTTCAGTTCCAGGAGCACCTAAGCTGAGTGGCTTAGCTTGTTCTGGTTTATATGATTCTATAGTGTTATTTCCTTTATCAACATTGAAGGTTGTAGCAATATACTTGACACCTTCTGCTTTTTTAGGTTTATCATTTCTAGAAGTTTGGAAATTAGACAACACCCTTGGGCTAGTCCTTTCCAATTTCTTGGCTTGTGAGATTAACTCTTGAAATGTTGTGATGCCAGATGTACTTAAGAAAGGTGTCATCCAGCTATCAATGTTCCCGAGTAACAATCCAACTGTTTGAGGTTGGTCCAAAGGTTGTTCACATTTAATACTCAGGTTTCTCCATCTCATAATGTAGTCAACTACTTTCTCATCTTTGTTTTGGCGAGTGGCCACAAGATCAGCTATTGTAATCTTATCACTGACACCTCCAAACCGTACTCGAAACGCATCTTTCAGCTGTTGCCAATTTTGAATCGAGTCAGGTTACAAACTTGCATACCACTCAAATGCAACTCCTGTGAGACTGGCAGAAAATTGTCTGAGGAGAAGTGAGGGTTTTGCACTTGTGTCTCCACATGCTGTCACAAAGTGGGCCAAGTGTTGATCAGGATTACCAATCCCATTGAATTGTTTGAATTTAGGCACATTGTATCCTTTGGGATAGGGTACTAAATCATGATAGCCGGGATAAGGTTTGTCACTATCAACTCTTATCTCGCTATTTTTGGCATGTTTGAGTTCAGTAGCAACCATCTGTTGTATCTCCTCCCGAGTCATTACAACTGAATGTTCTTGGATTGGGATACTTGTTATTCCCCCTGGCCCCACTGCTTGAAAGCGCTCTTTTGGTTGAAGGATTGAATTATTTGGCCTCCTGCACTGCTCGGGCCCATTTGCTATTAAGGATGCCATCTCGCTTTTGCATCCGGAACACCGTATCCATTAACACCATCATATTTTTCATTCATCTTCTTGTATTCTGCTTCCTTATTTTCCATTTCTTGGAATTTCTTCATAATGTTGTCCTCGGTCTAAACCAAAAAGCGGTTCTATCTTCATCATCTTCATTTTGGAGGGTCTCGCCCTTGTAATCTTTTGGTGTATCATGTGGAATATGACTTGAACCTTCCTCTCTAACCATACTTTGAGAATCAGCGCTCGCTCACGTGATCTTGTGATCGGGTCCGGGTTGTTCTGTTCATTGTTGGATCTCCTCGAGCTTCGTGAATCATTCGAGATGGGTGTGTATTTCAATATCACCATCAGACATATATTCATCTTCACTCCTCTTCTTCGGGTCGAACTTTGAGTGAGAAACTCGAGCTTGACCTTGTGAAGCTTGGAGTTGTGAAACTTGATCACTTGGCAAAGCATTCGATCAGACAGCTTTTACGTGCCTTCAAAGACTAACTCGCTTTCTTCTTTTGATAAAATTCCCTTGGCTTCATTTTGTTGGATTGCAATTCCTTCGATGCTCATGCATATCTCTATAAAGATTTTTGCCAAAGGAAGTCTTATGAGATTTTGGTGGTCTACCGCCTTTGTTATCATATGGCTGGTAACGCAGCTCTGCAGTGGTTGCGTTCTTCTTAATCATATTAAGTGGTCCGAATGAGTTTTTGAAGGAACCCATTCGATTATCCTTTTGATTTTGGAATGACACAAAATTTAATTTGTGATTTGGGATTTTCATCTTCTTGGGAGTCAGCCTTGAAAACACACTTTTCCTTGGCTTGGCTTCTTCAGATAGAAAAATCCCACTTTCCTTCCCTTTAGCAGTAACAGTGAAAGTGGGTTCGTCATCTTCATCATATGCAGAAACTATCTTTTTTGGACATGATAGCTTCTGAAAGACAGAGGTTCTTGGTTTCTCATCAGTAATATTCTTCTCAAATGCACGAACAATGACATTTGGGCGACGACCCCTAGATGGCAAACGTGGGACCGCGGGTTTTCCTCAGACTTGATGTTCTCTTCACGAGCTCATGACAGATTCGGAGATTGTGCCAAATCTCATCTCGGCTCCAGCTAGCCTCAGGTGTTGAAAAACACGCTTAGGCGATTGAACTTCCGATCCTTCTCCCAGGAAAATAGTGAGCTTCGGGCTTCCTGATACCATTGAATTCTTGAATGCCATTTCACCTGCAATAAAAATATCAATATTAACTTTTTTGTACATGAATTATAAGAAGTAATGCCTTTACTTGTACTTGAACCTCAAAGATGGAAGGAGGAATTAAAAGAGTCCCACCGGGCGTGCCAGAATTTGTGGGATCGAAAATATGCGCCCTAGTGTCTTGTCGGTGAAGAGACACCAGGCGATATATCGAATCACAAATATTATTTTATTTCATTTATTTTTATCTTTGTAGGCTCTTCCATTCCTAATAGAGGCAAGCCTCCATTATTAATTACCCTAGACTGAAATCTTAGGAACCTCCGATTAAGGGCTCAAGTATAAGTAAAGGCCAGAAAATTTGCGAATTATAAATTTTATTATTATATATATATTCATTACATCCCTTATATATGAACATATAACTTTTATATATATATATGTCATCGCCATTGCTTGTGCCTTTTGTTATCAGCATTGCCATGTCATCGTGCATCGCTTGTGCTTGTTGCTAGCTGCATGCCTTACTGCCACTTTGAAACGCATAATTCATCATCCTTGAAATTTATATATTTATTTTTAGAAATTGTCGCCGTTTCGAAATAAGCTTTTCTCGCCATTGCTTTGGACTGGATTGATGCATCCATTTTACATAGCTCGAATGTGAGACATCTTAAATTGCGTTAATATTTGGTAAGCTCCAAAGTTGCAAAGCATGTGCAACACATCAATGTAGTCCAGGAATGTGAAGGAATCAATCGATTCATGCATCCTCACGCATAACTACTTTAATACATCATTTTTTAAATATATATATATCTATTATCCCCTATGCCTCTTTTGAATGGTAGAGCCCGTCCTTTTCATTTTTATCTATACTCCACATATATATATATATATACCCCTAGCTTAAAACCACATAGCCAAAGGCTTCAAATCACCACCATTTTTTATTATTTATTTATTTATTTATTTATTTATTAGCCAAGCCGTCACTTTCTCAATTCTCCAACAATGGTTCTTTGCATGTTCTTCGATATTTTTATATATATATTTGACATTAAAGTTGATTCTAAAACCATGTACCATGTATGCATGAATGGTGGCAGGTCCCACGTTCCTTTAATCATTTTGAAGCAACCTTCCTCTTTCACAGCTTCAAACATTCAAACGATACTTGCATTAATAGCCATCTAAAAGCCATACATGCCATGCATGGTTAGCTAGTGGTGGGTCCCTCTTATACATGATGATATTGGGTTACATTTCCTTCTTCAAATAAGAGATCCACGTAAGTATGCATGCACAAAATGACATGCTCTCATTTTTTTTCCTTTAGTTTATTTCATGGGCTTTTCATTGTTTTATATACATATATATATGAATGGCCAATGGTGGGTCCCTCCATATACTTCATTAGATATATATGGTTTCATTTACAAACTCATGCACATTCTTGCACGTTCTTTCAAAACCATGCAAGCATTTTGCATTTTTCTTTTTAATAACTGCATCAATTATCATAGACTCTTCTTCCATGTTGTCATGTTCTGTTTGGTCCAAATTGAAGCATTGATCAGAAGGGAATATCCTAGATATATAATAGCAAAAACTTCGATTTGGCACCTTCCATATTTTAAGACCTGGGAGTCAAATCAACTAAGAAGGCTTCTCAGAGACATCAAATAACTCAACTCCATTTCCACTTCTTTGAAGAACTTCAGTCATTCCAGCCTCATTTTCAACCATTCCTCCGCATAACAATGTCTGCTTGAAGATGATGAAGTCTATTGCCTGTATTTTTCACTCTTCATGACATATTGGCTTTTTCGAACTTGTCCCTTGGATTCATGCAGGAACTCTTTCACCATGAATGCCTCACTTGAGAACCCATTCCAGCACGGTGATCACCTTTGCCTGAATGAGCTCCTTCTTCTTCGTTACTTTTTAGGCAATGTCCTTAAGTATAGGACGTTTCATGGCCTTGGGTTTCTTCCTCAGTAGGAACTTTCTCTTGGGATCTCTCATGTGGTGAATCGAGAGGGATGGTTGGGGTGATGAAGAAGACACTCAACGCCATTTGCTTCACCTTCCCTCTCTCTTGCTCTTCTTACGGCTAGCACTAGGACTAGAAACTTCCTAAAACCTTCACTAAGTGCTTTACATGCATTTATTTCAATTTCTCCTTCAACTTTGATATTACCTGATAATTGTATCATGGATTGTTTCTTGAACATTAAATGATTTATTCTTCAGGAATAATGCTAACCAAACCTCTTTGCCATCAACGCCGAAGTAGAACTCCTCGTCGTTGAGGACGTTGATAATATAGTCAATGATGGACTTATCGACCTCCAACGCTCGACTACCTAGCATCCCGTGTACCACTAAGCTCACTACCACCTTCATAGACGCGCTTCTTTTCTTTCATTTCTTTATAGTGTTGTTTGACAGATATGAAATCGGCCACGGCATACGACTTAGTTGAACAATGACCTTTGACTTCCTTTGTACTTTACACTAGGCTTCTTTAATTAGCATCTTAGTATTCGAGGGAAAGAGAGAGCAGCAATTCTTTGATGGGGTTTCCCAAGGGCTGAGGAACTTGCATTCTTCAATCCACATTTATTGTCTTTACTTTGGTAACAACAACCTTCCCAACTCTCCCTATCACTGCTGAGCTTTGTTTGGAGAAGGCGTTAGGGTTCATGAGAGTGGGAGGCAACAACAGCAATAGTAGCGTAGTAGCAGCGGCATCATTTGCAGACAACGTAAGCATCATAGCAACTATGGTGGCAGACATCAACGAGTGAGTGTAGCAGAGCATCATTTGTAGCAAGGTCAACAATAAAGCGTAACAACGATAGCGTCTGGATAGCATCTTTGAGGCCTCTTCGGGATACCCTGTGAAAGGATTAGAGATGTTGGGACGACCATCAAGCACGTCAAATGCTTCAGTGAGATTAGCCGACCAAAAGAACCTTCTTCTCCCGCTCTAGGTTTATGAGGTAGCTCTATGGCGGTAAGCCATGGCTCGTGATCATCATCATCGGTGGCCATAGTGGCGGTGGAAAGGGATCTTATGAACCATATTTTCACTTTCATGAGCATCATCCTAAACTTTGTCATTTTCACGTGTTGTTCTTTGCGTCATCTTTATCTATCTCCTCTTCAGTTGGCGTGAGTAGTGGTTACGATGACGGCGACATCCTCAGCGGTAGCAATGGCGGCGACGGGTGGCGGTCACAGAGAGGCAACAACAACAGCGTCGACAACGACAACAATAATAACAAGCGATGATGGTTTCAAGCAACCATGACGAAGCGCGAATAGCGTGAAGGCAAGATGCAAAGAATAGAAACGACGGCAATAGCGAGTAAGGCAAATCAGCAACAACTTTTCTTCTTATGTGTGTATATATATAGATGTTTGAAAGGGAGAAAATAGAAGTGGACCTTCTCCTTCTTCTCTCTCGCTTGTTCTTCCTTCTTCTTCTTTCTTCATCGTCCTCTTCGGATCTTCCTTCCCTCTCCTTCGCCTTCTCTTCTCCGGGTTTCTTCTTCTCGATCTTCTTTTTCTTTTCGCTCTTCTCCTTCGCCTTCAATCCTCTCTCAGTAAATCGATCTTCCTCTTTTCTTCGTCTTCTTCCCTCCTGGTTCTCCTCGCGTCTTCTCCTTTTAAAAATCAGCGAACGGTTGGATGAAGAGTGGTCGCTCGTGGAGGACGGTGGGAAGCGGTTGTGAAGATAACGTGTTGATCGTGGGGGGCCACTGACTCAACACAAATCGAATTTAATTAATTTTTATTATTATTATTTTTATATTTTATTTTATTTTTATTTTTATTTTTATTTTTTTATTTTTTTATATTATATATATATTTCAATCGATTAGATTTACTTTTATTTATTTGATGATTTTATTTTATTATTATTATTATTATTTTATTATTTATGTTTTTATTTATTATTATTATTATTTTATTTTTTAACCGTTATTATTATTATATATTTTTATATTTATTTATTTATTATTATTTATTTAATTATTATTATTATTTTTAGTTATTTATTTATTTATATATATTATTATATATATATATATATTATTTTTTTATTATCATTTCATTTGATTTATTTCATTTTAATTATTATATATTTTATTATTATTATTATTATTATTATTATTATTTATTTATTTTTTTATCCGATTTCGATTATATTATTTGATTATATATATATATTATCTTTATCTAATTTGATTTTGATTTGATTTATTTATCTATTTATTTAGTAATTTATATATTATCAGATTATTTATTTTAATTTTTAATATATATATATATATATTTATCCGAGTTGATTTATTTATTTCTTATTATACATATATATTTTTTAAAATTTATCTTATTATATATGTATATATACATTTTATCATTTGATTTATTTGATTTTTATCTTTCATCTTATTTAAAATTTTTTTATTTTTTTATTTTTTATTTTTTTTATTTTTTACTCATTATATATATTTGCCTCAAATATGTGCTCTCGGATGATCTTGAGAATTGGATAACCCTGAGATATATGGTTTCAACCCGATCCCGAGATTTTGGGTGTTTTTAGACCGCCCTCGAGATCGGTGCTCTTAGCTGGTCTTGAGATTTACGTATTTTGGATCGCCTCGATATTGGTGCTCTCAGTTGATCCCTATGATTTCGGGTATCTTTTAGACAGCCCCGAGATCGGTGCTCTCGACTGGTCTTGAGATTTGTGTATTTTGGATATTTTGGATCGCCTCGGGATGGGTGCTCTCGCTGATCCCCGAGATTTGAGTATTTCAGACCGTCTTGAGATCGGTGCTCTCGACTGGTTCTGAGATTTGTGTATTTGAATATTTTGGATCGCCTCGAGATCGGTGCTCTCGGCTGATCCTAAGATTTGTGTATTTGAATATTTTGGATATTTTGGATCGCCTCGAGATCGGTGCTCGGTCCGATTCTCGAGATTTGAGTATTTTAGACGGCCTCGAAATCGGTTCTCTCGACTGGTCCTGAGATTTGTGTATTTTGAATATTTTGGATCGCCTCGAGATCGGTGCTCTCGGCTGATCCTGAGATTTGAGTATTTTAGACCGTCTTGAGATCGGTGCTCTCGATCGGTCCCGAGATTTGTCTATGTTAGATGCCCTTGAGATCTCGTGCTCTCACTCGCCTCTTGAGATTTGAATATTTTGAATATTTTGTGTAAATTAGGAAATACATTTAATTTATTTATTATTATATTATTATTATTATATATATATTTTTGTATAAACAACCTACTTGATTCTCCAAATTGTGTAAAAAAGCAGTGTGATTGCAGAGTGTTGCCTATATGTTTTGGAATCTTGTGTCGGTTATCTGAGTAAACTTTGACCAAATTATCTCTAACTCTGAAACTCTCTCCAGAATCGAAGGTGTTTGCTAAAATCTTGGTAGGGAAGCAGGTTTTTGATGCCCTTGGTTACCCTATGAGAGATATGAGTGGTTCCTCCATCCTTGGTTGTAGTTATTGCTATATGGGTTACCTTGTCCTCTTCCTGCATTGCCCATAAAGTCAACTTGTTCAATTTGGGCTGAAGTAGCAATTAAGATATGACAATCGGATGGCATATGTGAACCCCCACAACCATCGCAACTCATGATCACGACCACTCTTGGTGAAGTTTGAATATCTAATTTCTTGCTCAATGCCTCTACTTGGGCTGCCAAGGATATAACCACATCAATCTCATGAATTCTAGCTACTTTCTTCTTATCTCTTGCATTCCATTGGTAGCTATTCAAGCCCATTTCTTTAATCAGCAATCGGGCCTCTTCTGGGATCTTGTTTCCTAATGTTCCTCTCGTAGCGGTATTAAGGATCTTTTTAGTGCTTGGATTCAACCAATTGTAGAATGTGTGAATGATCATCTACCATGGGAACCCATGTTGTGGACACTTCCGTAAGAGATCCTTAATTCCCTTGAGTCATAACCTATAGCTGAAATCAATGAAAAAAAACAATGAGAACAGTGAAAGAAATATGAAGTGGAAAAACAAATGTAAAAGTGAATGAATAAAGTAATGAAGTCCTAGTGTTCCTAATATCCCGTTCCTCGGCAATAGAGCCAAAAACGTGACACACCAATTTGCGTGCGTGTACCGCAAGTGAACTGGTGTCGAAGTAATAAAGTACCCAATGAGTCGGGTAGTCGAATCCATAAGGAATGGAAGTATTAGTAATAACCACTTCTCAGTTATCTAGTTGGAATCAAGATTATGGTGAAATGAACTCAATCACAAGAGAATGAATATTGTAAGCAAGCAAGAAAAAAGTAAAGATAAGGAAAGTCTCAATCAATAATGATGAGTTACCCATGCAATGCTCCCCCTAGGATATAACATGAAGCGCAAGACTTACTAAATGTTTCTAAACCGAGTTAAATAAGTCGAGATAATCCAAAAACAATCAGTCTTTGCCTCCAGACCACTGATACTAGTCCCTTACGAGGTCCTGGTGGAGAAATCGCTCAGTCTCAACACCTCACACCACATATGATGACAATAAACTATAGGGATACTTAAGTGTACAACTAATTCGTAAAGATAGATCTAACCTTACTTCTAGGTGAAAGATCGCTAACCCCTACAAGTTCCCGGTGGAGAAATCTCTCAATCATATGCCTCACACCAAATATGGTTGCATAAAACCTAGGGAATATGGAGATAGGAATTACTCATTGGAGGGCAATAGGGGACACTCCACTATCTCATGACTCACCCTCTCAACTCACTTCAATCTTGGAATTCTAACCCTAATGGAGACCTCTCTCTCACCAAGGCAATGAATCATGCAATGAATCATGCAATACAAATCAATCACAAAGAATTAATACAACATACAAGCAATGAGAAAACAAGATTGAAACTCAAATAAACTCGGATTTAATAGAAATATAAATTAAATAACTACAAAAATATTATCCTAGGGTTCATATGCCCAAATACCTCCTAGGGTTTAGTCCTCCATGGGGCAAATTACAATGCAAAGAATAATGCAATAAAAAGTAATGGAAACCATGGAATAAAACACCTTTGAATCCATGATGATGGCCTTGATGGGACGCTCAACTTCTTGAAGGATCCTTCTCCGGAGCTAGGTTGCTGAAGGCTCCCTTGATACTATAATGTAGAAAAGATCTATCAAAGTTGGTAAGAACATCCCCCAAATTCGCCAAAGACCTCTTTTTCAAACCCTAGCCACTTCGCCCTTCAAACGCTAGCAAAAAGTCTCCAAAGAATAGCGCAAAAGGGCTATTTGTAGTCAGAAACCTCGTATATCATGTGCCACCATGTGACCGTTTGAGTTTTCACGCACCCGCGTAAGCTGCAGAAAGTCCAATGCAACCGTGTGGAATTTTCACACGGTCACATGAACAGTGTTTTTGCTACAGTAGCAATGACTCACACACTCTTCTCTTGAGGCCACATGGTCGGGCACACGTCCACGTTGTAGATTATGAGGCTTCTCGTCATCAAATCATCATTGGGAAGCTCTTGCATTCTTCACACAAATAGGGCCATGGGAGTATGACTGCCTTGTGCCCTTCCAACTCACAATTTAGCTTGAATTCTCTTGGAAGTCGGCACATACCCCCATGTACATGAGCTCCTCTTGTGTCTTGATCCTTATATTTTACAAAAACTCCCAAAATGTGCTTTCATAACCTATCTTTGCTTCATTTTCTTCCTTCGAGGTATTCACAACCTATTTACACAAAGGAACACCAAATACACTTTATGAGACATAAACCATGGTAAAAATGATGCTCAATGCATGTAAAACATATAGAGAAATATGTCTACTCAAGCACTTATCATATGTACAGCTTCCTACCGATTATCCTACTAGTGTTACTCTGAGCTGAGTATTTTATAATTTGTACAACGGCTACCAATTTATTCCTGCCCATTGGAAGGGTTCTCTGCTTTCACGAGCAGCACACAGGTATATACATGCTATTCTCAGCAGATCGATGACAGGTCATGGTGATGGTACGGCGCACTTAGTCGTTTGGATCTTCTCTACCTCTATTTCATGACTCAGAGAGAGCCCCTTCATCTTGGGAATGTTGTAGCTAACTACCTCCGCCATCAGAGTCACTATTTACGGGTAGGAGCACTCTTCACCAGGCCATACATTTCTCGGCTCCTATTCAAAATGGGTCTCCTTCAGTCGATTTGAAGTAAGGAAAAGATCAGTATCCCCGCATCTTTGGGACTAGTCATTCTTTAACTGATGGGCATAGTACGGTGCCCAAGTTCAGGTGGATTTGAGATAGTGCAGTCATTGTTTGATGATGAGCCTGCTGAGGCTGCTGATGCATCACCTGAAGGAGATCCTATGGTTACAGAGGCAGTTATAGCAACACTAGTAGCATCATCTAATCCTAGTCCATCTTCTACTCTAGTTTACGAGCATCCTGCTAGACTTGAGGCTGTAGTTGCCACCATCCTCGAGAACAAGGTGTAGATTTTGGAGCGCCTTGATCGAATATAGAAGACATTAGATGAGGATATCACTTCTGACTCACAAGCAGCACCAGCACCTAACGGCAACATTTGAGGCATCCCACTCATAAGACTCTCTTTCATTTTCTTATGCTTTTACTTGTGTTATTATTATTTTGTGGACTTGTATACTCAAAAAGGCTCTGTCTTCTGAGAGTTATCTTTATGCTTTATTTTGTTTTGCGAGTCTGTGCTTTATTGCTTTATATATATGAACTCATGCATTTTCTCTATTTTTTTAGCTTCACTGAACCCCTTGTATCCGTGCAGATGGCCTTGAGAGTGATGTTGATGATGTTTTTGTCATGGCCACGACCATGTGACATTGTAACACGGTTGTATAAGCTTCACAACCTGTTGAAACACAACACACCCATGAGTTAGACTTCACCAAATGATCTATGAGGAGTTCAGGGAAGTATTGTTTCAATTGGGTTCCAGCATACATTTCTCTTTTATTCATGATGCTTTTATTGTACTTACATGCATACATTTAGGACAATGTACATCTTATGTGTGGGGGGAGGAGGGTTCACCTTAAACATGAGTTATACTTGTGCTTTCATGAGCATGCACTTGTTGCCAATAAAGGTTCACCTTAGGGTTAAGAGTTTAATTCTTAGTTTTTGGAAGTTGTAAACACTAGGTTTTATCATGCTCTAGCTTTCATCCAATTTTCTTGAATATTATTGTCCGATCGCTACTTCATGAACTTTTATTACTCATTAGACCTATGAAAACTCTAGTTCAATATTTTTGGGACTTTATTGTGATATCTAAAAAAATGAAAAATAAAAAAAAATAAGAAAATCAGAAAAAGTTTAGAAATTTTGTTTTGTTTGTACATAAGGGGTGGAAAAAGCTACCACCTATGATGTATGTAGCTACTCTCATAAGTTGGATACTTGTTATGCCCTAATTAGAGAAAGAGATATCTCATGGGATGAGTGAAAGCTACCACTGTCGGTAGAAAGAGCTAACACCTCCAAAATGTGAAAGCCAATCCGGGAGGGGGCACCCGAAAGGTCTACCTTAGAGGTTGTTTGAAGCTACTACCTATTCTTTTTGTGTATAAATAAGTCCCATATTAATAAGAATGTTGTAGTGGGCATAGTGTTGACATGAGTTAAGTTATTCACACACACACGCGCGCGCGCGCTTTTGGACTTCATGACTTTCATTTTTTATTTTAGAATTTTATTTTTGTACTCTCTTGGTGAACCTAAGCCAATCACTTCTCTTTTCTTTCCATGAGTTTAATATTTAGTTTTGCTTGAGGACAAACAAAGGATTACATGTGGGGGAGTTTAATAAGTGATTGAGTAGACATATTTCTCTATGTGTTTTACATGCATTGAGCATCATTTTTACTATGGTTTATGTCTCATAAAGTGTATTTGGTGTTCCTTTGTGCAAATAGGTTGTGAATACATTGATGGAAGAAAAAGAAGCAAATATAGGTTATGAAGGCACATTTTCGGAGTTTTGGTACAACATAAAGATTAAGACACAAGAGGAGCTCATGTACATGGGGGTGTGTGCTAACATCCAAGAGAATTCAAGCTAAATTGTGAGTTAACAAGTACACTAGAAAAAAACCACTTATGTGTGCTAACATCCAAGAGAATTCAAGCTAAATTGTGAGTTAACTATTCATAATAAGGATGTGCAGTGAATCAAACTCTCACATTAACAACATTAACAAGTACACTAGAAAAAAACCAACAATTAAATATAAATATAAGCATATATATATATGTTAATAATGGATGCCAGAACTTAAATTTAATTCCACTTCCTCCATCATATATATAATACACATAACTTCAAAACTAACCACTTATGCATTGAAAGCAATCCATTGATTACCCTTAATTAAACAGTATAAGAAATTCTCTCTAAATCACATGCAAATTCAACACACATTTGCAACTAGACAGAAATTCAATAGCTGATCCAAACATCTAATCCAACAAGGTTCATACATCATAGAGCACTTAAACTTATACATCAAATTACAACATCCATAAAGGATAGGTTCAAAAGTTCTAGAATAACTAATAGCTATGAACCAGCCTTAGTTTTTGTTGGCTAAAACTATTTCCTACAAAACTTTGGCCCTAAACTAATTGCTCAAAACCATTAGCCCAAAACCAATGAACAAATCCATGGATTATAAACTAATGGCTTACTTAAACCATTAGAACCTAAACCATGATCTTAACCCATGGATTAGTGCCCACATATTAAAGGAAAATGGTGGTTTTAGTTGGCCTATAAGTATGGGAAGCTTATTCTCATTCTAGACACAACCTTGAGTGAAGAATCAAGTGAAGAAGTGAGAGTGAGAAAAATTAGAGAGAGAAGAAAAGTGTGAAAAAAAATGTTTTGAGAGTTAGTCCAATCTTCTAGTATAAGAGAGAATTCTGGTTTTCACCTTGTTATTAGAGAGTTTGTAACTCTTGCAATTTTCCTACTTAGTAAATTCTTCTATCTTTGCCCGTGGTTTTACCCTAATTGTTTATGGGTTTTCAACGTAACATCTTTGTGTTCTTTATTTTTTCAGCATTCCTTTTATTTATTTTACTGTTGTATTGCTCTATTCGATCCTACATTTTACAACAAGTGGTATCAGAGCTAGATCTTGGTGTAATATATCTACTTATCGTATGCTGTGTGGTTGCCACTGTTAGTGGATCCTCCACATCAGAAAATAAGTTGGATAATTATTCACCTTTTGAAAGACTGATTACTGCTCTTGCAGCAGTTTCTAATAGAAGCAATGGCGGCAAAATATGAGATTGAAAAATTCAGCGGGAGTAATTTCTCATTGTGGAAGCTGAAGATAAAGGCAATCCTGAGGAAGGACAACTGCTTGGCGGCCATCACCGAAAGACCAGCTGAGGTCAAAGATGATAAGTGGAATGAGATGGACGGGAACGCCGTTGCTGATCTTTATCTCGCACTTGCTGATGGAGTTCTATCAAGCATAGCGGAGAAGAAGACGGCGAAAGAGATCTGGGACCACCTCACTAAGTTGTACGAGGCCAAGTCACTCCACAACAAAATTTTCCTTAAAAGGAGACTCTATACTTTGCGTATGGCAGAATCTACTTCAGTGACGGGACACATGAATACACTGAACACTCTATTTTCCCAACTCACAACATTGGGACATACAATAGAGTCAAGTGAACGTGCAAAAATTCTACTCCAAAGTCTACCAGATTCGTATGATCAACTCGTCATCAACTTAACAAATAATGTCCCCATGGACAGTCTAGTTTTTGACAATATTGCAACTGCTGTTCTGGAGGAAGAGAGTCGCCGCAAGAACAAGGAAGACAAGCTAGCAAGTTCACAACAAGCGGAGGCTTTGATGGTGACGAGAGGAAGACCAACAGAACGTGAATCTAGTGGGAGTTACAATCGTGGTAGATCAAAGTCGAGGAGTAAGAAGACTTTCAAGTGCTACCACTGTGGCAAGAAAGGTCACTTGAAGAAGGATTGTTGGAGTCTAAATAAAAAGGATTCCAATCCTCAAGGGAATGTTGGAAACACTTCAGATGATGGAGAAGCCATGGTGTGTGGAAGCGGCAACTACATCGGTAAAAGATTTTATCGATGTATGGCTTCTGATTCAGGCAGCCCACTTTTCACATGACCTCCTCAAGAGAATGGTTCCATCGAGATGAACCTATCTCCGGGGATCCGTGTACAAATTGTAACGATCAAGCTTTGAAGATCGTTGGCATTGGCACTATCAAACTGAAGATGTACGATGGTACGGTTTGGACCATACAAGAAGTCCGACATGTGGAGGGCCTCAAGAAGAATTTGTTGTCTATAGGACAACTTGATGATCTTGGTTGCAAAATTGAAGTTCAAAACAAGATCATGAAGATAATTCGAGGGACGCTTGTATGCATGAAGGGAGAAAAGATAGCTGCAAATCTATACATGCTGAAGGGAGAAACTTTACAAGAAGGAGAAGCTTCAGTTGCCACAAGTAGTCCAAGTGAAAGATGCACAATGACATGGCACAGGAAACTTGGACACATGTCAGAGCAAGGAATGAAGATTCTTGCAGAAAGGAATCTACTTCAAGGTCTCACAAAGGTAACACTACCCTTTTATGAACATTGCATTGTAAGCAAGCAACATCGACTCAAGTTCAACACATCTAATTCTAGAAGCAAAGCAATTCTAGAATTGGTTCACTCTGATGTGTGGCAAGCACCAGTTACATCACTGGGAGGAGCAAATTACTTTGTATCATTTATTGATGACTATTCCAGGAGATGTTGGGTGTACCCTATCAAGAGGAAGGCTGATGTGTTTCAAGTCTTCAAATTTTACAAAGCGCGGATGGAACTTGAATCGGCGAGAAGATCAAGTGTTTGAGGGACCCGATAATGGAGGAGAATATACTAGCAAAAGAATTTGATGAATTCGCAAGCAAGAAGGCATCAAAAAGGCGATTCACTACAGACATACACTCCTCAACAAAAATGGAGTGGCGAGAGCGGATGAAACGAGGACTCGTTGGAAAAAAACAAGAGCTATGTTGGGAGTCGCGAGGCTTAGACAAGACGTTTCAGGCGTAGCAGCCCAGATCACTTTCGTTATGTGGTGAATCGGGCCCCATCAAGCTGCAATCGAGTTAAAAGACACCGATGGAGATGTGGACTGGAAAGCCGCTTGATTATTCAAACCTTCATATATTTGGAAGTCTCAGTATATGTAATGTACAATACCCAAGAAACTACAAAATTGGATCCAAAATCCAGAAAATGTATGTTCTTAGGATATGCTGATGGTGTTAAGGGGTACCGCCTATGGGATCCCACTGCCCATAAGGTTGTAATCAGCATGGATGTTATCTTCATAGAAGATAAAGAACAAGAGCAAGTAGATGGTGAAAGCACTTCAAAAAGAAAGCATGAGACTACAACGATGACAGTAGAAAAAGAAGTCGAAAGCTACACCGAGCACGAGGGTACAAGAGCCAAAGTGAATCGAAGTTCCGAAGTTCGCGGTCAACTCGTACAAGAAAGGCACCAAGTTGGCATTCTGACTATATTATGGAGGGTAATATTGCGTACTGTCTTCTAACTGAGGATGGAGAGCCATCAACTCTTCAAGAAGCACTGAACAGTTCAGATGCATCTCAGTGGATGGAAGCAATGGAAGAAGAAATTGAAGCTCTTCATAAAAATAAGACATGGGAACTGGTGTCTCTACCACAAGGGCGAAAATCCATTGGCAACAAATGGGTCTACAAGATCAAACGTAATAGTGATGATCAAGTAGATCGTTATCGTGCTAGATTGGTGGTAAAAGGATATGCTCAGAAGGAAGGTATTGACTTCAATGAAATATTTTCGCCTGTGGTTCGACTCACAACAGTCCGAGTAGTCCTGGCGATGTGTGCTACATTTGACTTGCAGCTTGAGCAATTAGATGTCAAAACTGCATTTCTTCATGGAGATCTTGAAGAAGAAATTTATATGCTCCAACCAGAAGGTTTTGAAGAAAAAGGTAAAGAGAACTTGGTTTGCAGGTTGAACAAATCTCTGTACGGTCTAAAGCAGGCGCCAAGATGTTGGTACAAGAGATTTGATTCCTTCATCATGAGCCTTGGATACAGCAGATTCAATGCAGACCCTTGTGCATATGTCAAGAGGTTTGAAGAAGATTTTGTCTTCTTGTTGCTGTATGTTGACGACATGTTGGTAGCAGGCCCCAACAAAGATCGTATCCAGGAGTTGAAGGCACAATTGGCTAGGGAGTTTGAAATGAAGGACTTGGGACCAGCAAACAAGATTCTAGGGATGCAAATTCACCGAGACAGAAATAATAGGAAGATTTGGCTTTCTCGAAGACTTATCCGAAGAAGATCTTCATGCGGTTCAACATGCAAGATTGTAAGCCAATTTCTACCCCACTTCCTCGTTAATTTCAAGTTATCCTCAAGTATGTGTCCTAGCGAGTGAAAAAGAGAGGATGGAGATGTCTCGAGTACTCGTATGCATCGGTGGGAAGCCTAATGTTTGCCATGATCCATACAAGACCGGACATTGCACATGCGAGTGGGAGTGGTAAGTCGGTATATGGCGAATCTCGGTCGAGACATTGGAGTGTTGTTAAGAGGATTCTCGGATATATAAAGGGAACCTCGGATGTTGCATTATGTTATGGGGATCCGACTTTCTCGTCGAGTGGATATGTTGATGCTCTGATTATGCGAGCGATCTTGATAAAAAGCAAATCCACTCATCGGATATGTGTTCACACTAGCGAGGAGGAGTCGTGAGTGGGTTTCAAAACTACGATCGATCGTGGCTACGTCGGCAACGACGAGCAGAGTATCCGCGGCTACACAAGCCAGTAAAGAAGCAGTGTGGTTGAAGATGGTGTTGGAAGAACTCGGGCACAAACAAGAGAACATCACTCTATATTGTGACAACCAGAGTGCATTGCATCTTGCAAGGAATCCAGCATTTCATTCAAAGACAAAACATATCAGAGTTCAGTACCACTTCGTTCGTGAGAAAGTGGAAGAAGGTACAGTGGACATGCACAAGATCTATACCAAGGACAACCTAGCAGACTTTATGACAAAAGCAATCAACGCTAACAGATTCATATGGTGTCGATCCTCTTGTGGTCTGACAGAGACGTAAGCAACATCGAATGGCAAGATAGAAAGAATGGTGTGAAGATCTGATTGTCTTTCAATCAAATCTTCAAGTGGGAGAATTGTTGGCTAAAACTATCTCCTACAAAACTTTGGCCCTAAACTAATTGCTCAAAACCATTAGCCCAAAACCAATGAACAAATCCATGGATTATAAACTAATGGCTTACTTAAACCATTAGAACCTAAACCATGATCTTAACCCATGGATTAGTGCCCACATATTAAAGGAAAATGGTGGTTTTAGTTGGCCTATAAGTATGGGAAGCTTATTCTCATTCTAGACACAACCTTGAGTGAAGAATCAAGTGAAGAAGTGAGAGTGAGAAAAATTAGAGAGAGAAGAAAAGTGTGAAAAAAAATATTTTGAGAGTTAATCCAATCTTCTAGTATAAGAGAGAATTCTGGTTTTCTCCTTGTTATTAGAGAGTTTGTAACTCTTGCAATTTTCCCACTTAGTAAATTCTTCTATCTTTGCCCGTGGTTTTTACCCTAATTGTTTAGGGGTTTTCCACGTAACATCTTTGTGTTCTTTATTTTTCCAGCATTCCTTTTATTTATTTTACTGTTGTACTGCTCTATTCGATCCTACATTTTACAACAGTTTTCACCGTACATGCTCTTCCAATTCCCTTGCAAATGAAGTCTCACAAAACATCACTATTTTAGATGTCAAACAATCATTAGAAAATAACATGATTAACATCAAACATAATTAGAATAGAGATTTAACCAAGAATCTAAGCGGGATTCTGTCACCATCGTTCCCTATCAACCGCAACAAGCATAAACATTAAATCTAACCTACAACTTAGCAAATATCTAAATCTCCACAAAGAAACAAGCTAACCCATCAATCATTACCACACGTAATCAGGACGAGAAAGATAAGATAGAATAAGATATAAAGATAAGAGAATTAACCCATGTGTTTTAAAATTTTCACATTTAAAATCGAATGGTTAGGATTAAAACTGGGTGCGGTTCGCATGCCACTAGAGATATAAAGATAAGCGAATTAACCCATGATACCTAATCTCCCTACCTATTTATCCTCATCTCTTAAAATTTGATGACTTGGTTGAATTATGCTTTGAGCCTGCAAATAATTCCTAATTTTGATTCTAGACTTCCTAACAACCTTAATCATCAAATGTATGCAAACAATCTTATTTTTCATACAAAATTTGTTTATGAAAGTGGCTCATAATTATAAGCTTTGTTTGACAATTTATTCCTATATAATTATATAAAATCCAATAAATGCCAAGTCTGCTACTTTTTTTTTAGATGGTACAACAAAAGGAGTTGCTAGATATATTAGCTCCATCCTTAATTTAAGAAATAGAGTTTTTCCTTTCACTTATTTGTGAATCTTTAATCCCTCCCAGGAGGCTCTTTAATACATAATTCCAATCTATGGTGTCTAGAACTGCTACTAGTGTTGCATCTTGGAATGATTGTGACATGTCAGAAGTCAAGAAGGTTATTTTGATTATAGCTCCTTCTTATCTATTCCTTGTACTATCTATCCATATAACCTAATCCTAATACAATTCTAGATTCAAATTCTAGATTGTCTAGGGAATTCCTACTCATGGTCCAAGGGTGCCAATAGTAGTGGCATTCATTTAGTTAGTTAGAATAGAGCTAAACTTGATAAAACTAGGTGCCTTAATTGGTATTGTCACCTGAAGATAGCCAAAAAATACATTGCTAGCTAAGAAATTTTTTTAATTATCTTAATTGCAAAGAAGTTATTTAGATGGGAATTCTGTAATACAAGTATGTTACTCTTAGAGAATGGGAACTCAAGATTCCTTCAAATTGCGCTAGGTTTTTACAAGGCTAAGTGTAAGGCTGTAGATATTATCAAGCCTCATATATGGATGTACTCTATCAATCCTACAACTACTTTCATGAAGGATCCTTGGTGTTTTGAGAATCCTTTAAATTTCAAACAAACTTTCCTAAACATGGATCTAAAAATCAAAACTCTCCATATTCCAATTAGTTTTGTTTAGTTAAAAGAGCTGTCAAGCAAAAAATTAAGCTTAATAAGATTAGTACAACAAAAATTAAATCATTAGAGATGTGCGTTTTTCTTATATCAAGATACGTTATTGGGATCTGGAGAGACATAAAATATATGAAAATATGTGAATCTATATTCAAACTACTGAAATCGAGTTATGTCATTATTGTATCTCCTGGGCATCCAGATGTGGACCCGAACAAATTAAGCTCAATAAGATCAATACAATCACTGTAAGCCATAATACTTCCAAACTAAACTAAATTATTAACTTATACAATCAAGATTAATTTAATGTTAAGTATCCTTGTTCACTTATTCATTTTATTATGTTATTTTCATATATTAGCTTCAATCAATTTTTTTACTTACGAAGTTGTAGATTGAAGGCCTATTACTAACTCATTGAAAATTTAATCATATCAAATGGATCTGTCAGCAAAAATGTTTTCCATAAAAGATAGTTTAGTTATATTTTTAAAAAAATAATCAACAACATAATTCCTGTGGCCAGAAAAACAAGAACATGCATGCCGTAAACTTGCATGAAATAGTTTTAAATATAATTATGGATCAAGTTAGAAGCTATAACCAGAATGGAATTATTAACAGCAAATTAAAGAGATAATCATGGTCAATATGAGAATCTGAGTTATGAATGGAGGTTACAATGTAAGAAAAGCAAATAATAATATGTTAAATAAACCAACAGATTATTATCTAATACGCAAAATACTTTAAATAATAATCTAATTGTACATATTTGGGGTTGGGAGCGAAGTGGGGACCACAACTAAGACTATATTCCGGAGGACATAGCAAAAGATGTAGATAAATGTGTGAACATTTTGTTCCTTTCCCGGTATCGGACTATCTTGCATGAGAAGGTCTTAGACTCTAAGGCTTGGTTGTAGAAAAAATCTAGGTTTAGCTCGGCTCTGTTCTGAGCTAAAGGTGGGCACAGGCTAGTTAACCGGGCTCAGCGGGTCAGACCCGCCGGGTCCGGTTCACCGGCCCACCAACCCGGACACGGCACGACTGGGTGTAGAACCCGCCGGGCTGGGTTGGCTCGTCGGACCCGGCAGGTCCGGGTCACAGGAAGCCGGGCCTGGAACCGGCTCGGCTTCCACGTTGACCCGATGGGCTGGCCCGCAGGTTGGGCCTGGCGGGCCGGCCGGTTGGCCCACCTCAAAAAACAAATTTTAAAATTAAAAAAAATTCAAAAAATTCAAAAAAATAGTAAAAAAATCATAAATTTTCTGAAAATTCAGGAAAAAATTCATAAAATTTTCTAGGAAAAAAAAAAATCAATTAAGACCCCAAAAATTAAGACCACAAGTTTCCAAATAATAAGAGATGTCCCACGTATTACCCTAAATTTCACTAAAATTTTAAATTACACTAAATTTTAAAATAAATGGCTTGCACTTAATCCGTTTACTTGTCGAATCAAGTTGGCTACGTATTCTCCTGGGTGTGAGAGGAGTCAAAGCCCACGTAGTTCTTTACATTGTGTAACCGGTCACCTATTATTCAAAGATATTCTTTTTTCATTAGTATATTTTTTTATAAATTGAAATACATAATTTAAAAACAATTTTTTGAAATTTTATTTTTTATTTTATAAATTGAAACAAAATAATCAAATATATATGTGACAAATAAGAGTGTCCCTATTTAAGAGAATTTAACAATGTGCATGTGTAGGGACTTAGTGCTTATGAGCCAAAAGACGATTAACAAAATAATTATTTTTTAAAAAAATATTTATGAAAATTTATTGTTTGATACTTTGATATTTTACAGATTGATTTATATAATTTTTTAATTTATTATATGGTTTCTTATTTTTTTATAAATTAAATATATATGTAAAAAATTTTGATCCATATCCTACATCTATCTATATATAAGTTTTGCCAATAAATGTTAAAAACAAATTTTTGCTCAAATGGTTTAGTTTTTGCTATTCAAGTTTAAGGTTATGTGTTCAAATCACATGACCAACATGGCAAAAAAAAAACAATAAAACAATAACATTAAAAAACCCTAAACTTTAGTATTTGGAGCCCGTTTTGGAACCGGGTTTGACCCGGTCCGCCAGGTCTAACCCGGTTCCAAACCGGGTTTTAACCCAGTGGGTGACCCTCAACCCGCCGGGTCATAGGTTGGGAAAACCCCAACCCGTATCGACCCGTCCACAGTACTGGCCGATTATGGGTTAGTGACCAGCAGGTCGGTTCCGGGCCAAGCACGGGCTGTGTCGGGTTGCCGGACGGCCTGTGCCCACATCTATTCTGAGCTATCTTAATTCAATAGCATATACATTATTGACAAGGCTCCCCGCAAGTGCAAGGAGTTGTCGAAATAATAAATCCCAGGTGAGTGGAGTATCGTATCCACAGGGAAAAGGGAATAAAAATACTTAATTTGCTTCTCAACTATATGAAAGATGAATAGTGATATATGTGATAAGATTCAATTCTCAAAAGTAAAACAACCAGAAAGAGAGCAAAAGTAAAGTAGAAGGTAAGGCAATCGATAAAGATGGGGTACCCGGGTATTGATCCGCCTAGGAAAATCTTTTCAAGTGCAAGAACTCTCTATTATGCTTCCTAACTAATGCAATGGTGAGTCAGGGACATCCTTTAATACATGGCCCCGAATCTAGGGTTAACCAAGCCTAATCCTCTACATGTCCCGGAGAAGAGGTTGAATAACCTCTCAACCTCGCACTCGTAAGAAGGATTGCATTAAGCTCTAGAGATTCCGAGTGATAAATCTCTTCCTAATTGTAGACCTAACCCTTGGTCCAGAAAGGTCCCTAACCACAATTAAGCCCTACATGCTAAAATCACCTCAACGCTTCACTCCGTTGCACTCGCAACTAAGCCCCAGCGGAGTGTCATCCCTTAGCTCATTCGCTCTATTATGGCCGCAAAGAACTCGAGGAACGGAGGTATAATCTTTCACACCGGAGGGGAAAAGGGACGCTCCTGTACCTCTCGACTCACCCTCTCAACCCTCTCCAATCAAGCTTTGTCTAACTCTCGTGGTGTGTCACTCACTCACAAGGGTTACCACATGAACTCTCAACCCTAGTGTCACTCTAAGGGAGTATTCAAACAATCAAACATTCAAGATTGGAACTCATAATAACATCAATTAATTGAAAGCATAATAAAAAGATTCAATGAAACAAATACATCCTAGGGTTCACAAATACCCAAGTATCCATCAGGGGTTTAGCTCTCCATGGAGCACAACACAAACGATAATAAAATCAAATGTAAAAGAAAGAAATCCATAGGAAAACCCTCTTAATAGTCGCGGTGATGGTCTTATGGAGAGTCCTCTACTCATCGCAAGATCTCCTTGTCTGGTATAAGGTACGCCTCACCGAATAAATCCGACGGAGGCTCCCTTACCATCCTTCTCCCAAATAGATGACGATGTTGAAGCCGTAGAACCTCTCCAAATCCCAAGCCAATACCTCTCAAAACCCTAGCCGCAGCCCTCTCTCAAGTTGCGGAAAAGATGTTGAAAAGAATGTTGAAATCGAGGCTGAAATCAGTCTTAAATAGGGCTGAAATCGGGATTCCACACGCCCCTGTGGATATTCCACACAGGCCTGTGGAATTAACGCACGGACGTGTGGAATTTCCACATGCCCGTGTGGCTCCTCTGTTTTGCTTCTTCTTCGGCCGGTTGTGAACAATACCTGCTACGGTGCTTTCTACAGTACTCTGCTACAGTAACGATCTACAATGGCTTCTTTCGCAAATAATCGGCCTCACAACCCAACCAGCATAAAAGTACATAAATACACACGTATTAGCGCTAAAACCTGACAAAAGTAATGTTCATCATAAGGAAAGAATGCTTCGCATTCTTATCGCACAAGCACTTATCAAACCCCCCCACACTTAAGCTTTTGCTTGTCATCAAGCAAAAGTTAAAACATTGTATGCATAGATGAAGGGACTATTGGAAGTGCTTGGCCTTAGGTTCACCAAAACATGCTAAGAAAGCATTCCAATAGTAAAGGAAATTTTCAACACTAAATACGAAAGAATCAATGCTCTAACTAAAAACTCGAATTAAAAAGGACAACAAACCCAAAATCGTGTAAGTGTGTGAACTCACTCAAGTTAACCAAAAGTATACACGTCAAAGTTATAGGTATAAGGGACTTATTTATCTACAAAGAGTACCAAACATTTCAAAAAGGGTAGTAGCTTCACACATCCTCTAAGGTAGCCCTTTCCAAAGCGGCCACTAAGGTGGCTTTCACACTTTCGAGGTGGTAGCTCTTTCTACCGAGGTGGTAGCTTTCACACATCCCATGAGATAGTTCTTTCTCTCAATAGGGCATAGCTAGTATCCGACTTATGAGAGTAGCTTCATACATCATAGGTGGTAGCTCTTTCCACCCAACAAGCACAATTAAATGATAAAAACACTTTGTTCTTTCTTTCTTTTCCTTTTTTTTTTAGCAACACAAGAAACAAAACTAAAACTGGTCCCTTTAACCTTAGACTTGAGTTTCCAAAAGAGTTTAAAGAGTGAGAAGTGCACAAAATGTTATTTGGGCAAAAATTCCTAAAAATTCAAGCAAGAACTAGAGCATGAGAACATTCAATATTAAAGATTCTCCTAAACTCAAGAATACCGTCATTGTCACTAAGGTGAACCGCCATTGACTATGTGAGCATATATATCAATCAAAATAATGTAAAAGATATGTGCACTATGAAACTCCCCCCCTCCCCACACTTAAGTTGTACATTGACCTCAATGTACACATGTAAGCTCACTTATAATGTACATCAATCAAGAATAAATGTGGGAGATGCAATCAAAACAATACTTCCCTGACTACTAGTGTTGCATTTATGGAGCTAAATCCTTGGGGATGATGTTCCAACGGGTTGTGAGGCACACACAGCCCAGTGCCAAAGCACTTTGGCCGTGTCTATGACAAGACCATCTGCACACATACACGAGGGGGTGCAGTAGAGCTCAATAAAAGAAAAACAAAACTCGAGTATATATAAGATAGAGCAAGAAATACAACTCGAGACAACAAAATGAAAAATAAGCTCAGAAGGAAAGTCCTTTCTCAGGATAACATGTCTGTCAGAACCAAAGTCTCGACAGACACACAAAAAAGAGCCTGATGCTCAGGAATAGCGAAACTCATGTCCTCAGACTCGGAGGATGACTCCCGCGGCCGTTTCTCTGCTTGCTTCTTTGACCTAGGTGCCATATCCTACAAATTTTCAAAAGAAATCAATCAAACAAGCTGGATAAATGATGCTGCAGAAATCCACACGGTCATGGGTAATTTCCACACGCCCGTGTGGAACCACAGGGTATGAAGAACCACACAGCCGCGCCTCAAAAATCCAACAAACCTCTTCTATAACTCTTCAAACTTCATTCTAACCATGCTCATACACTTTAATTGCAAAGAAAATCAAAGATAGGGGCTTACCGACAAGTTGAGATGAGGAGAATAGGAATAGGCCGGAAAACCAAGTAAAAATCCTCCAAAATCGGCAGTACGAGGTCAGAAACCAATGCTAGAGTATTTTGAAGAGAGTGGAGAGGATGTAGATGAAGAGAAACAATTCTTCTTTAAAAAGAACTCACGCCCCTTGGAGTTCTGTATATCCGCACGGGCGTGCGGATATCACTTGTATGGGCGTGTGGAAATTACCCACGCCCGTGCGCCCAACCCAGAAAGGAAACCGCACGCACCTGTACGCTCACTGTCCAACCGAGAGAAAATCACTAAGTGTTTCGCACGCCCGTGCGGAAATTCTGCATGACCGTGGACAATCACAGGCCCAACTCATAGGGGCATTCGCATGCCCCTGTGCGCTCTCGGGATGGAGAAGGGATCGTCTGCAGAAATCCGTACAGGCGTGCGGAAAATACCCACGTCCGTGCGTTGGTCACAAGGTTGCCCACAGGGGCGAGTCCACGCCCCTGTGTGCTCTCGAGAAAAATTCCCAGGTTTCTACAGAACAACGCACGCCCATGCGATAATTCTGCACGGCCGTGCGATAATCGCAAGGTCGTTCACAGGGGCGAGTCCATGCCCCTGTGCCTTCTCTGCATAAGCTCGCAATACAACCCCACGGGCGTGTGGAAATTCCACACGCCCGTGTGTTTTCTCTGGATGACTTGAACAACTCTGCAGGCTCTGCCGAAATTTTCTGAACATGTTTACACATTCAGAGCCTGTTCTTTTATGCAACAATTACCAGCAAAAAATAATAGAAACAAGCTCAAGCGAATAAATCTTCGCCAAATCCACATGAAAACACACGATGACACAGAAATCCACCAAAACGAAAACAACACAAGCATCTAAACATGAAGACACCAACACTTAACAAATTATTCATACAAAACTAAACTATAACACATCTCGTCTTACCTCACGGGGGTCCATAAATGAAAGTTGCCCTCTTACGCATGGCTTGAAAGCATGATGAGCAAAGTCTCTTGAGAGTAGGGGGTGAATTGTCGGGCTTGGGACTACCTAGAAACGGTTCATTATTCGGTTTGCGCACACCTCCAACAGTCTTGGAGTGTTTACGGTGCCGTCTCCTTGCCTTCTTCATCTTTTGGAGCACTTTCTTCAAGATCCCCGGGGTAGACGATACTTCTTCAGTTGAACCAAGCATCAATACTTCTTCAATTTCCTCCTCTTGGTCGAACAAACCCTCATACTGGTCCGGATTGAACATTTCCTGCATGTATTCATCAACAATCTAATCGTTATACCTCCTAACTGATGCTTAATGAGTCGTGGACATCCAAAGACTCACGCTCCCAAACCTAAGGTCAATCATGACTAACTCTACACTATGCCCCAGCGGAAAGGGATACTCTCAACGCCTCACACCGTGTGGGGTTGCAAGAAGCTCTAGGGACTCTAAGTGGTAAACCCTATTCCCTAAAATAGATCTAACCCTTTGTCCAGGTGAAAGACCCCTGGTCACGATTAAGCCCCAACACTAAGGATTACTTCAACACTTCACACTATTGTTTGCACAACTAAGCCCTAATGGAAATTGTCTCTTAGCACTTCACTCTATCATGACTGCAAAGAACTCTTCGAATGTGGAGGTAGGATAAACCACATCGGAAGGGAAAGGGGACGTTCCGCTATCTCTCGACTCACCCTCTCAACCCTCTCCAACCTTACTTTGTCTAATCCTAATGGAGTGTCACTCATCCACAAGGATTACCAAGATGGATTCTCAATCCTAGTGTCACTCTAAGGAAAAATCAATACAACAAGCATTCAAGGATGGAACTCAATTAAAACATCAATTTAATAAGCATAATAAAGGTTAAGTAAACAAAATCATCCTAGGGTTTACAAGTCCAAGCACTCGCTAGGGGTTTAGCTCTCAATGGAGTAATACACAATCAACAATGAAATCAATAGTGAAAACATGCAATCCATAGATAAAATCCCCTTATAGTTAACATCGATGATCTTGTGGAACCACCTCGTCTTCTCCAAAGGTTCACTTATCAAGCCTAAGGCACACCTCACCGAATCGGTGCTGACGAAAGCTCCCCAAATAACTCTCCTCCAAAGGAAAGCGATGTCGTAGGCCATAGAACCGCTCCAAAAACCTAGTAAAAGCCTCTCCAAACCCTAATTGCGAGCGCCTCCAAAGATGGACAAAAGATGAGGAAAAGATCCTCCAATAACTCTCAAAACGCGGTATTTATAGGGGATGGAGTCGGGCATCCATACAGGTGTATGGAGATTCAACACGCCCGTGTGAATTTCTAGGTCTTTATTTTCTGTACTCTGTGAACAGTAACTGCTATGGTGTTTTTACTACAGTAACTGCTCCAATATTTCATTGAAATGCTCCAGAATCCACTCTTTTCATCGAGGCCACTTGAATGGGCACACATCCATGAGGTAGATCACATCACGTCTTCAATTAAACTACATTGATAAAGCTCTTGCTAATATTGCACAAGTTGGAACATATAAGTGTGACTGCCTTTGTGCCCCTTCTTTTTGTGTATTCACTTGAGCACAATGGAGGTTGGCACACACCCACATGTCTTTGAGCACAACTTGTGCCTTTACATTTGTTCAACCCAAGAACTTCATCAATAATTGCATCCACGGTTTACTTTTGCTTTCTTTAATCCAACTTTGTCTCCACAACCCTAAATGCACAAAAGCACACAAATACACATGCATAAGCGATAAAATCTGATAAAAGTGATGCTCAATGTAAGAAAAGAATATTTTGTATTACTTATACACAAGCACTCATCAAACATTGATAACCCGGAATCACCACATGGATTTATGGTGGGCCACTGTCAACTAGATGAGCACCTTAACTCCTATGAACTTAGCTGCAGCCATGGCTAGGGCTTAGAGAGGTTTTTAGACCACTACTTAATGATCAAAATGTTAACTTTCGTATTTTGAGAAACATGATGTTTTGTGCAAATGAACTTTTGAGATGTGATTTCTTGCGCATCTTTTAAATATTGTTTTGATGAAGAATTTTACGTGTTAGGGTTATTAAAAATCATTTTAATTAAAATCCTTGTATTTTAAATTGTTGAAACTCTTACTTGAGCAAAAGTGGGTCTTTTATGAAATTTATAATTTGAAACAAGTATATTATGTATATATATATACTTATGTAGAATGCCAAAGACTTGATGTTTTAATGCAAGAGTCTATTTATGGATATTCATCGCTTATTTTCTGTATTCTTTTATAATTGTGTTAGCTCATTCAATAAGTGTCTTTGGTTACTCTCCCTCTTCCTCCCTTCTAGACTTTAGTTATTAGCGGTGTTGCGGCGGATAGAGAGCTGAGCATTCTACTAGCTATCTTTCTCATTTCTAGTCTTGTGTATGTTACCCTTTGAGCATAAATGCATTGTATAAAGGAATAAGGATCCACTAGTATGCTTGACTCTCTTATGCATTACTTGTACGCATGTTCATTTTCTTAGAAACCTTTGGTTGTTTTGGTGTTAGTAAACCTCTTTGAAATCTATTGTCTCATTTTTTATGATGTTGCTTCCCTTGTGCTATACTTGTGTGCTATTCCTTGTTTATTATGTATTCTTGATATTTGTAATAATGATTGTGGAAATCAAGGGTTTTGTTAGCCTTGTGGCCACTCAAGGATTGAGTGGTGTGTGTATCCCTCCTCGGGTTGTCATGGTGATTGTCACATGCAAGGCTTGTGGGTCGGGGTGTGACAAATTCAATCAAATAGTCAAGCCATATCCTAGTCATCCTGCACATTCAAAGTTTTTGATTTATATCTACAAATAATTTATAGAACTTTTAAGCTTCTTTAAAAGATTGTTCATCAATTGCCACTTGGTGGGGTTCTAATGCATCATTCACTTCAGCATTAACTTCTACACTATTAAAGTCCAAATCCCCATGAGCAAATTCATGTCAAAAGCATCTCACAACAACTCCTCCATTCCACCTTGACTGGCTAACTTGGAAGTCTCGTTACAAGGATTAGAACTCAAAGGAGCCATGGAAGTATTTCTAGCAGAGGAGGTTGATCACAAAACATCCTCTATATGGAAAAATTAAGTATACCTTTGGAGAATTCCATCACATGCTAAATGTTCAAATGCTATTTCACGAGTTTGCCATTGGACATTCACACAATTTATGCAAGGGCAAACAATCATACTATCTTGACTTGAGTCATAAAATGCAAAATTTAGAAATTCTCCTCTACATTTAGATATTCTTCACTCAATCTTGACTTGTTCATCCAACTCCTGCCCATTTTTGATTGATACATTTAAGAATGTAATTTGATGCTTAGAAATTTTAGAGTCTATTCATGTGTATAAAAAACAACATATAAAAAAATAATTTGAGTAATTTGTGTCTAAGTATAATTAAAATACCATTCTTATTAATAGTGTTATCTCTTTTTATGAATGGTTTTGAAGGAAGGAAGAACAAAAGTTGTGCTCTCCATAACGTTTTTATTCAAAATATCAATAACTTTTACCATCTAATGTCTGTATTCTATGACATAATAGATAGAAAAACATATGTTGAAATACATTGAAATGATTTAGTTAGAAGCCTACATTGTATCTTTGATTGAAAAATAAGTAAATATAATACAATCTAATGTCTATATTCTATAAAAGTAAATTGCTATGTTGATAAAGATTCAGAGTATGATCTTTGGTAGTGATGCGTGATAAATGCTTGTGTATTAGTAATCTAAGTATTATTTTTCTTACAATGAGTATTACTTTTCCTCAGATTTTATAAGCTCATACATGTGTATTTGTGTTACTTTTTGTGCATGTAGGGTTGTGGGGACAAGTATGGAAGAAAGAAGCCAAAGTAGATCGTGAATACACGTTGTTGATGAAATCTTGGAGTGACCAAACGTGAAATCACAAGCTGTGCTCAAAGACGTATGAGTGTGTGCCAACCTCCGTTGTGCTCGAGTGAACATGCACGTGGAGGGCACAAAGCAGATCACATTCATGTGTTCCGACTTGAGCAATGCTAGCAAGATTGTCATCAAATGTGATTTTTATTGAAGATGCAACGCGATCTACCATATGGATGTGTGTCCGTTCATGTGGCCTTGATGAAGGTGTGGATTCGGGAGCATTTTGGCAAAAATCGTAGAAGGGTACTCGTAGAAAAATTGCTTTCGCAGTAAAATTCATCGTAATAGTTACTCATTTCAACGACTCGAAAAAAATCGATTCCTGCAGATTCATACGAGCGTGCAAAATCCACACGCCCATGTGGATGCCCGATTCCAGACCCTATTTAAGTCGTGGACTTCAGCCCATTTTGAGAATCCTTTTTTCCCAACTTTTTGGCCCATCTTTTTCTCATCTTTGAGGCGCCCGCATGACTAGGGTTTTGGAGAGGTTTTGGCAAGGGTTTTGGAGGAGTTCTATGGGCTTCAACACCGTGTTCCTTCGGAAGATAGTTATTGGGGGAGCTTTCGTCGACATCGATTCGGCGAGGTGTGCCCTAGGCTTGATGAGGGAACCTTTGGAGAAGACACGGCCACTCCACAAGACCATCGACACAAATATCAAGGGGGTTTTACTTATGGATTGCATGTTTTTACTTTCGATTTCATTATTGATTATATCTTGCTCCATGGAGAGCTAAACCCCTAGTGGGTACTTGGACTTGTAAACCCTATGATGATATTGTTTCTTTAACCTTTCTATTATGTTTCTTTAATTGATGTCGTTAATTGAATTCCAATCTTGAATACTTGTTAAATGGATTTTCCCTTAGAGTGACACAAGGGTTGAGAGTCTACATTAGTAATCTTTGTGAGTGAGTGACACACCATGAGGGTTAGACAAAGCAAAATTGGAGAGGGTCGAGAGGGTGAATAGAGAGGTAGCGGAACGTCCCCTTTTCCCTCCGGTGTGATTTATCCTACCTCCATGTTCCAAGAGTTCTTTGTGGTTGCGATAGAGTGAAATGCTAAGAGATGAACTTCGCTGGGGCTTAGTTGTACAAGCAACAGAGTGAAGCGTTGAAGTAATCCTTCGTATCTTGGGCTTAATTTTGACTAGGAGTCTTTCGCCTGGACCAAAGGGTTAGATCTATATTAGGGAATAAGGTTTATCACTTGGAGTCCATAGAGCTTAAAGCAACCTTGCACAGTGTGAGGCACCGAGATTGAGCAATTTCTCTATCCCGGCATAGTGTAGGGTTAGTCACGGTTAACCTAGGTTTGGGACCGTGTGTTTTAGGATTTTCACAACACATTAAGCATTGGTTAAGAGACATAATGGTGGGTTTTGCACTTGAAACAGTAGTCCTAGGGTGAGCAATGTCCGGGTGCCCCACTTTCTGTTGATTGCCACTTTTATCATTTACCTGCGCCTCCTTCTTCTTTCGTTATTTCTATTTTCATTGATTTTGTTTACACCACTATCGATTTATCTTCATTCTAGTTAAATAGCAATCTTTGTGTTTCTGATCACTATTCCCTATGGATATAACTACCCACTCAGCAGGGTATTATTACTCGACAAACCCTGCACTTTACGGTTTACATGCAAAAAGCGTTGTCATGCACCAAAAGATGATGTTAGTCGTTGGAGTAAAGGAAGGTACTTTTGGAGGAGGGTGTAAAAAAATATATGGGCTATGCATGAAATCATGTATAGGGTTGTATATTAAAAACAAGAAAGTTGTGTTATAGTGACTAGATTTAGTGGCGGATTTATAAATTAGCAGCCCTAAACCTTTATAGCGGTGGATGCTCAAATTCATCACTACAGATTAACAACATATCATACCTACAACGATTGATTTATATATCCACATCTATAAATGTGTTTATATCGACAAATTTTTGTATAGCTACTGCAGGCACAAGTTTATTTATTATTTTTTTTAACAATAGTTTTATATAGCGGTCAATTCATATATTGGCCACTATATTTATTAAATTTTAAAAAAATATATTTAAGAGCGGAAAAAGGATGTCCAATACTTTTTAATCATTTATTTAAATAAAAATTATTAGCGTGAAAAATCTTCACCATAATATATTATTAAAAAAACTTTATCACTGGAAAGAATTTACTTTCGGCTACTAATTATTATGTTTGAAAAAATAGTAATAGATTATATCACAAAATGTAAAAATGTGACATAATTCATTCTTATTGTTGCGAACACTGGTGCAATCAAAGCTATGTTCCCATTCTATTATTTGAATAATAACAATAATAATGATATCTCCACACAATGTGGACAATTCAATAAATGAGCCAGAAATAAAATAATAAATAATCATCATATTTTGTAAGGATTTCTATTTGTCATCAATTGATACAAGAAAAGGATAAAATATAACATTTCAATAGTTTCTCTCTCTTACTCTCCATGCAACTGAGAAGTGAAGTAGATGGTATGTCTGACCTCTTTTTGAGAGACATTATCGAGCCAGCCCACCGGTCTCCACTTCACATCTCATCCACATCTCATCCTCACCAAAGAAAAGGGCATTTTTGTCTTTCTAGGTAATGCACCACAGGGATTAAAAAACAAAATCCTTCTCCTTCAAGGATCTACAATGAATATCTCATTGTGCATTAAAAATAAAAAAAATAAAAAACTTATAAATCAAGGGTCTAAAATAAAAAACAAATATTATCCAGGAGTCGTCAAAAAATTTTCTATTTCATACACACATACACTCACACACACACGCACATATATATATATATATAGAGAGAGAGAGAGGGACCTGGTGAAACTCAGTGATGGAGACGCCTAGCTGAGCCATGGGACCACTTGCTTCATCATGAGATACGATCTTGGTGCACTCGTTCTCCTTGGCCACAGATTGCATCACAGCTGCTGGCCCTCCAAGTTGAGTGGCCACCGTCTGAGCGGCCTACATCATCACCACATCCTCCGGCTTAAAGGCCTCTCTGGCCAACTCGCCGCTCACTTTGAACACATCACCATACTTGATCAGCTCTGGCTCCACCTCCTAGACTCTGATAAGGATCTCTCCCCGCTATGGTTCAAAAACAAAAGCTCTCCACTCAATCCTCTTTAGACCTTCAAATGCTCCAGCGAGCTCATTTGAGGGAGAGAGGAATGTGAGAATAGTGTGTGATTTAAGGCTCAAATTCAACTGGAACTCAACCTTGGAGGTAAGATGAGCTCTCTCTCTACTACAATCCGTGTTTTTTGGCTTCTTTTGATTCTTATTTCATTTGTGATTTGTGGAATTTGTGATTGTTATCTTGAAATTTGTCATTAGTGTTTGGTTTAGTTTAGCTCCAGTTTGATGTAGTTGGTTTTTGTTATTGGTTTTATGTGAGTTTGATTGGAAAAGATTTGTTGAAGACTCTGTATTTGTTTTTGCAATTGTTGGTTAATGGAAATAGGAAGCTGTTGTAGAATTTGTGATTGTTTTGTTGAAATTTTTCATTATGGTTTTAGTTAAATATAGCTCCAGTCGGGTGCAATTGATCTTTTTGTTTTTTGTGATATGTGATTTTGATTGGAAAGAATTTGCTATTGCCTCCGTATTTGTTTTTCTACAATGGTTAGTTAATGGAAATAGAGGAAACTTCTGCGAATTTGTGATTGTTATGTTGAAATTTGTTATTAGAGTTTGGGTTGAGTTTAGTTCTAGTTCTATGTAGTTGGTTCTTGGTATCCATTTAGATGACACTGAAGAAGAGTAGAAATTTTTCACACAGTGTAAATTTTAGTGGCTAAAAACAAACTATTCTACTATCATTTTACTTCCCTCATATTCTTTTGACATGAATTTTTTATTATACTATTTAAAACCTACATGGCATAAAAATCACCTTACATTTTTATGCAATTGTCCTTGTACAGAATGTATTGAACATTATTCTCTACCTCATGGAAAATGTAGAGAGAACTTTCTACTATAAAGCCAATCAAACATCCAAATATTGTCCAGCTCTATGAGGTAAAGTGAATTTCCTTTCTAGATTCAATGCAATAGCTTTAGGGTGGTCTTGATGCTTATGTGCAATCATTTATAGCTCTCCTTTTCTTATATTTTTCTTTATAGCGTAAAAATCTTCTAGTCCTGCTTACCATTAAATGTTGTAATTAGGTTATGTTGTTTAACTTCCGAGTTATTGCAAGTAAGACAAAAATATATATTGTTCTTGAATATGTAGATGGTAGGGAACTCTTTGACAAAATTGTAAGTTACTAGTACTCTTTCTATATTTCGTCCAATTACAAACTATGCACAAAGACTTGTCTTAGATATATGACATTATGACAATCATGGTAGCTCATATTTAGTTGCATCTTCATGTTATGCCAAAAATCATGATATATTATTTTTAATGTAAATCACGGATTATCAAGTAATACCTCATAGGTGAACATGAGGGTTATATTCCTCAGGGAAGGACGAGAGACTCCTATTATTTTTCTTTTTACACTTAATCAATAGCCCTAAACGTCTACACGGTGTTTTTCAAGTTTACCTTTACAAATTTATCAGAACAATACAATTGAGGGTCATTAAGAGCAATTGTAAGGAGTTAGGTAATTGTATGGAAGTTTTATTAAATATTACTTATGATATGTGTTGAGTTGTGACAATCATATTCTAGTGTTGGACCCGAGGGAATTCAAAGGTCTCATCGGTTCCAATATCTTGGCAACTAGGTCCAAAATCACTAGGAACTTAAGATGGAATCTCTTCTTATCCCGAGCCTCCCTATGTTTGCCTTAAGTTCATGAACTCCTCTAAAAAGGGATAAATCAAACACTAAGCCTAAGGGATGATAAAAACCCTAATCTATAAATCTAGAAATGCCTAATCTCTTAGCGCAAGTGTAGATTTAACACGACATGTGTGTTCTAATATAGAGGAATATCTTCCTCATCACATTAAAAAAAAGCATTCAATTAACATGCAATGAATCACAAAAGACTAGAAAGATTTATTGAAATAATCAATCAAAGTTCACAAGAAATAATCAAAATACCTAGACATAATCCATAGTAACAAAGAATAAATAATTAAAAACTCCTAAACTAACTCCCTTCAATAGATCTCCGAAGGTTAAGGTTGAGAGGATGTCAAAGTTGTCAAGACGGTGCCGAATCTTTTCACATGCCCTCCACTATTGATGTACTTTGAATCTCCCTTGGAAAACTCACCAGAATCTGTGAAAAGCTTGATGAAACTCATTTCCAGCCGCTTAGATCTCCAAAAATCTGGCCACTCTGCCCATTTCGGCGAAAGAACATCCCTTGATAAGAAAAATGTTAAGTGCTTGTGTGTCAAAGAAATGCGAAGTGTTCTTTCCTTACGATGAGCATTACTTTTTATCAGGGTTTAAGCACTAATACATGTGTATTTGTGTTCTTTAGCGCATGTTGGGTTGTGAAGCTAAGTATGAATGAAAGACGCCAAAGTAGATCTTGAATGCACTATTTGGTGAAACCTTGGAAAGAACAAACGCGAAGACACAGATTGGGTTCAAAGATACGTGAATGTGTGTCAACCTCCATGTATTCAAGCAATTACAATGATTTGGAGGGGCACAAAGGTAGTCATGTTTACGTATCCTAACTTGTGCAATGATAAAAAGATCTTCACCAATGAGCCTTTTATTGAAGAAACGATGCTATCTATGGCATGAACGTGTGTCTGTTTATGTTGCCTTGATGAAAAGTGGATTCGGGAGTGTGTTTGACCGGTGCTGTAGCAAGTTACTATAGCAAATCACTGTAGTAATGTACTGTAGTAGTTACTATTTATAGTCGGCCAAAATTAGAATTCCAGAGAATCCACACGGGCTTGTGAAAATTCCACAGGACCGTGTAGATGCCTGATTCCGGCCTTATTTAAGTCGCGATTCAGCCCGATTTTGGGAATCTTCTTTTCCACCCTTTCTCCATCTTTCACCCATCTTTGGAGGCACCCGCGTCTAGGGTTTAGAGAGGCTTTGGCAAGGCTTTAGAGAGGTTTGATGGCCTTCGACAATGTATTTCGTTCGGAAGATAGCTATTGAGGGAGCTTTCGTCGGCACCAATCCGGCGAGGTGTGCCCTAGGTTTGACGAGGGGACCTTGAAGACCTTCGACATGAACACAAGGGGGTTTTCATTCATGGATTGCATGTCTTTACTTTTGACTTCATTGTTGATTGTATTTTGCTCCATGGAGAGCTAAAACCCTTAGTGGGTGCTTGGATTTATAAACCCTAGGATGATATTATTTCTTTGATCTTTTATTATGTTTTCCTTAATTGATTTTTTAATTGAGTTCCAATCTTGAATGCTTATTGTGTTGATTTCTCCCTTAGAGTGACACTAGGGTTGAGAGACCATCTTGGTAACTTTTGTGGATGAGTGACACACCATGAAGATTAGACAAAGCAAGGTTGGAGAGGGTCGAGAGGGTGAGTCGCGAGATAGCGAAGTGTCCCTTTTCCCTTTCGATGTGATTTATCCTACCTCTACGTTCCAAGAGTGCTTTGCGGTCATAGTAGAGTGAAGGGCTAAGGGATGAACTCCGCTGGGACTTAGTTGTACGAGCAATAGAGTGAAGCGTTGAAGTGACTTTAGCATCTGGGGCTTAATTGTGACTAGGGATCTTTCGCCTGAGCCAAAGGGTTAGATCTACACATAGGAATAGGGTTTATCACCTGGAATTCCTAGAGCGTCTTGCAACCTAGCACAGTGTGAGGTGTCGAGACTGTTAGATTTCTCTGCCGGGCTATAGTGTAGGATTAGTCACGGTTGACCTTAAGTTTTGGGACCGTATGTTTAACGATCTCCATGACTCACTGGGCGTCAATTAGTAAGTATAATGATTGGTCTTGCACTTGAAACAATAATCCTAGGGTAAACAATGTCTGGGTACCCCATTTATCGTCGATTGCCTCTCCTATGTTTTACTTGCATCTCCCTTCTCTTTTCTTATTTTCATTTGCACTGATTCTTAATCACATCACTTTTAACTCATCTTCATTCTAGTTAAATAGCAATCTTGGTGTTTCTACTCACTATTCCCTGTGGATATGATACCCCACTCACCTGGGATTTATTACTTCGACAAACCCATGCACTTGCTTGTCACACGTAAGGGCGTTGTCAAAAACCCTACAGTATTCATAATATCGGGTCCTCCATGGCCTTACCACAGGCGTTGTGATGCTTGTGGTGAGTAAGTTATTTCTTGGGCTCCATGTCGCATCTTGGCATGGCTTCTCTAGGTGTTGTGTGGGTGGATCACGGTCATAATGGTGAGATGTCATCACAGCCGTTGTGAGCCATGGTGAGATGTCATCACAGCCGTTGTGAGCCATGGTGAAGCTTTGATTTAGCAAGTTAGTCTATTTTGCTTCAAAAGACCCCCGTATTCATTTCTTTGTCCCTAAACCAGAATAAAAGCTCGTGGTGAATAAAAGAACAAAATTATGTACTAGTTTGGTGCTAAACATGTCAATTCTTATGCTAAATGCTAAATAGTATGGAAAATGTCCACTTTCAAGCACTTATCATATATATCGCATATTGTAGATCTAGTGGAATAAATGAATTTGTTTTTTTTAATGTAAGTGTAATATGTTGTCCAGAATAATTAAAGAAAAATTTAAGATTTATGTCTTTTGTTGTGTTTATTTTTTAAGAATAACAAATAAGTAAATCACACACAAGATTCAAACCCAATGTCTTTAGCATTTCATGGCCATTATCTCTGGGACCTTTTTAGTGCCTTTTACTATCTTGAGATGGACAACACTATTAATCTCCATACCTTGACTGGATTTACTATTTGAATAATTTATTTGCTTTTTTTAGATTCAATGGTATGATGGGATCTGGAAAAAGGTGGGAGAAGTTGGATATCTCTTCATGGTATTAATTTGCCTCTAGCTTTTAAATAGACAAGAGGTCATTTGGCAAAAAGCGTTTTTTGAGGTATTACTCATCCTCTATAAATTAGCTATTGGAATGACATAATGGTAAAAAGGAATCCAATCTTTGGATTTTTTTTCTAATGTAATTTTAATGCACATTTTTGTTAGTGTCAACTACATGTTAAACATTTTCTTTTCTCTCTTAGTTTATTTTTAAACAATGTAATGCTAGCTTTATTAGAGTAACTACTTGGTTCAATTAAGTTAGAATAGACATGATTATATAAGTTTAGGTTTCTCGTACTATAAAACTTTTGGGTTGAATCAGGTTTATGTACTGTGTTTGGTTTTGATTTAACAAACTTGACCTTATTATTTCAACTAAATCTGTGCAATTGTCAAGAGTGGTCTCTATGCATTTTTCCATAACGTCTACTCTTGTTGTGCTTTTTCAAGAGTAATAGTTAATTACTGTAGCTACTCTTTTATAGAAATTCAATATCATCAGTTCAGATCTAAATGACTTTTTTGGAGGTCCAGCATTTCTTGCATGGTCCTGCATGGGTAATATGCATGGGTGACTACTAATCCACTCTTATCCTTCCTTCATTAGATAATGGTTGGGCTTATATGTTGGTATATGTAATGTACTTTTACCAGTCTCTAAATTATAAACTAAGATTCATTGATGAAACTTTGTTTTTCCATTAGAAGGCAAAACACATTTGGATTATTTAACTGTTCAAACTTTCACTCATACTAGTTGTTAACAATGGAAGTTTGGAATCACACTAGTATTCCACATCCTATTTTTTAATTGTAACCTTATATGTTATAAAAATCTCTTGGCTTGAAAATCTTCGTATAATTATCATTGAACTATTAGTTATTGTCTCCTTTATTGAGAAATGGACACAAATAAGTTATCTTAGTAACTTTCATAGATATATTTGGTACTTTGCTCCATTTATCATTTGGAATATGTTCAACTTTGCCTTTAAAGAATAAAAACTTATTTAACTTTTTATATATTTACATCTTCAATTGCCACTACAAGAAAAACTACTTTTTGCTATTACCAGTTGCTCTCACAAAACCTTAAATGTCGTCTCAAAATATTTTTTGCAATGGCATATGTCCATCACATATCGTCATATCTGCTTCATCACAAAAGATAGTTTTCGCAACCAACTATAACAAAAATAATATTTATTGCGACATCAAAGTGCCATAGCAAAAAATTAAATACACAGTCACAACAACATTAATAACGCTACGAATTAAAGCGATGAAATATTTTTTGCGATGACAACTAGTCGTCTCAATTGATGTAATTTGCAATGACATATTGTCCATCACAAAAGGTATTATTTGCACCAAAGAGTAAGTCGTCACAATAAATTATTATTTTGCAACTAACTATTACCTCCTCAGGAATGAATATTTTTATGATTAGTTTTTGGATCGTCGCAAATGAATGTTATTTGTAACCAATTGGCATTGGTTGCAAAATAAATATTTTACTACAAATTGGTGTCCATAGTAAATAAATCTTATTTATGACCAAGTCGTCATAAATGCTTCCTATGAAAAAATGGAAAGCATGCACCTCATTAATTAGAATCCTATATTACAATATAATTGAAATTATATTAACAACAAACTTACACATATCAAACTCATTTACCAAAACATTGAGTCAATTTAACATGTGAACCCTATATTAGGTTAACAACATCGATTCATGTCTAACAAAATTAAGTTTTATAGACTTGTACAAAACAATGACACAATAAAAGTTGAAAACATGAAACTAAAGAAGTGTACAAAATTAAGTGTCATAGACTTTTATAAAACATTGACTAGATAAAAGTTTGAAAAATGAAATTCAATGAGCGTTGAAAACATTCAAAACAATTAAATTTTCAATTATCATCATTATCATCTTCACCACTATCTTCATTTTACATTGTCATCATCATCGTCATCATCATCTTTTTCGGAATCTTCCTCCAAGTTATTCTCATTGTTAATTTTTTTTCATTAGCATTTTCATGAGAGGCATCTCTTATATTTTCTTGAGAATTAGTTATCACATCTCTAGGATCATTACAGCTCCCTTACACACAAACATAATAAATGAAAACAATTTAGAAATCAATACTACACTATTAAAAGAAAAAAATGTGCATTAAAGCAAAAGATGCATATAAAATAGGAATGGATTTTAAATAATATTAGTGATGAGATAGTTAATTATAGGATTTTAAATATACTATAAATATAATATTATTAAAAGAAAAAGAATAAGAGGACATTAGTGGAAAAAGAATGGGAGATCATAAATTACGATAACATAAAGACATACTTTACATTAGCAATAAACTAAAAATCATATAAACATAATAATTAAAACATTAAATAATATTATTATACCTAAGTAGATAATTGTATATGGAATAATCTCAAACTTTGCAACATGCTTGAACCATAATGGGTACTTCTTGTTGCAATTTATCAATAGTTGACTCCATTTGCTTGAAATGGCCATCCCATTCTTTTTCCTTCCTCTTTTGAATTTTTTTTTCATCTTTTGTTACATGTTTGAGAGGAACCACTATCATACAAATCTTTTCCTTGAATAACTATACATAATCCAATAACATGACCATGGCTAAGTTCTCTTGTAACATCACGATATATTTTCCATTCATTTACCATTTAACCCTCAGATGTTGTAGTTGACCTAATGTTATCCATGTGATCCTAACATTGAAAATATAATTATAAATATTGATTATAATAGGAGTTAAATAATAAAGAAAATATTTATACCCATAGATCTTTTACTTTTCTCATTAGCCCAAGTTTCTCCATCCTTTTGGTGTGGAATTTTTAAAAGAAATCAATTAGGGCTAACTCGAGTATGTCTTTTTAACCTAAGGTAATTTATGCTCCAATTTGAAAGATAAAAGATATATGTATCCATTAGAAAATATTAAATAGTTAAATATAAAATATTAGTTACACTATCACTCACTATGTCTGGCTATCAAAAACTCTACCAGTAGTATGAATGATTTGAGATTATGATCAATTAACCTTTATTCTTTCTACTTCTTTGTGCCGTGCTATGCATACACCAACAATATAAAATTTTCTACCACCTCTTAATAGAAACATCCGAAAACAATTTATATATATATATATATATATACCTACCAATTATCTCCCATCCATTTGTCCAGCCATTTCTTTTCGACGCATTATAGGAACGGGAAAGAAGTTGAGTGTCCTGTGAATGATCATCCTGGCGTTTTATGCTTTCGAAAATTGGTTTCTCTTTATACGTAACATACAAAACTCAGAATACGCAAGACTTATACTGAGATTCCCAAATGCTTTCACTTCAACTCTACGGTTGATTGTGTGCGAAACCCCCATGGCCACACATTGAGCAGCATCTAGCTCTCTAATCTGAACACTGAGATATGATGTCCATGGACTCATCATTTTATGGAAGTTATACATGTATTTCACTAATGGCTTTTGGTATTATAATCCCGCCACATTCTACGAAAACCATAAATTAGGAATTATTTAAATCAAAGAAGTAAGTTACATAATTATAACAATATCTTTTCAAATTCTAGAGGATAATTTTAGGGCTATCAAAACAATAAATCAACATTTTATACGCATGAGTTGCTATGGGATGGTATATTTTGACATGCCATCCATATATCCCAACTTCAATTCCTTCTCTGATTTGACACCTTTAGCCTTTTCCTCTCACATTATCTTTATCAATAAAGTCATGCATGAATTTAAAATGGGTGTTCAATACGTATAAAATGTATAAATTATATTATCTTTGTTACCTTTTCTATAAGCCTACTTGAGGTCTTTGAAGAGCACATAGTTCATTTGAAGCTCTACTAGATGATGGTAATACTTATGGCAATGAATACTAGTCAAGATTAATTTGCAACATTTTCATGCATCATCCACTATGGTTTGAAATTTGATTGTTTTGTGTTTTCGAGAAATTGCATCATTTCTAACTCGTGCTTTTCCTTTCTTGCTATTTTTAGTATAACCTATAAAAAATAAAAAACAAATATTAATTTTAATACAAACATGAAAAAAAAAAAGAGAGAATAGCATAAATGACAATTAAGAAATTTTACTAATTAATGCTAACATAACAAGATTAAGATCAAAGTAATAAATACAAAATAGGAAAAGACTCACCAAAATGAAGAATGTTCAAAACAATAATGATATGTGTGAAAAGCTTCGATTAGTCCATCATATCTTCAACTCCATGCTTATTCCAATCTATATCTTCAAAATCTTCTTGTGGATGTGATCCATGCATATCATGAATAAATATATTCTTCTTGATATGGCTTTTCTTCATTTTCCTGAATTTCATAAAGATTTTGTTTATCTGCCGTAGTAAACCATGTGTGATCTTCAATCTTTTAATATTAGTAAACTCGAGTTACTTGAGATACCAAAACAATGGTTCATTTGTATATAGTTTTCATGTCATGTTGTGCATATCCTTAGTGGAAGATTATAAGAAAAAAAAATAACTATCTAAATGCTATATGGAAATGTTCATGTTTCCAAAGGATTGAATCCAATCAGCTAAACCAAGTCTTACATGTTGAGGTTCCAAAGCAAATTCATTATAAAGTTTATCAAAATTTCTCCAACACTTCTCATCTGGTGGATGACGTAGGACCCCATAATTTATGCGTTTTTCACTATGTCACCTCATATCTTTAGCCATTTTTAAAGACATGAAAATTATTTGTAATCTTGGTGTAATTGGAAAATATCTTTGGCAATCCTTTTTTCTTTTGGCCCACCACCTTTATCTAGTTTCCACATTGAAAGACCATAAATCGGACACCTGATTACATCTAAATGTTCCTCACAGTAGATAATAGAGTCATTCTGGCATGTATCTATTTTCTCATAATGTAGACCAAGATCACTTATTATTTTCTTTGCTTCATAGTTTGAGTTTGGCGTTGTTTTACACATGGGAATCAACCTCACAAAGTTAGCAACATGTCAAACGATTTATTGCTCCAAGAACTCATGCACTTGATATGCATTAATTTCACCTCAAAAGACAAGATGGAATACTTATCACAACCAGGAAATAAAAGTTGTTTAGCATCATCAAATACTGACATTTTAGCAACTTTCATTTGGCTCTTGAGGGTCGCTAATGCTTTGTTCAATTCCACTGCCACTTAGGGATAAAATTCTTGTATCATATCAAATCATACTGCATTAAACTTTTCCATTTCCACTTCACAATTCCTTCATCACAAGGCACCCTATCACTAACTTTAGTCACCGTCGTGTCCCCATATAGATACTACAAAAGTATAACTCCGCGCATGATTCCTCTATATAATAAATGGACGTATACTTCTTCTTTAGTTAAGAGATATCTATTGCAACAGATCCATCACAAGGGACACTCATTTTCATGTCCTCATCTATCATATGATGAAATGCATACTCAAGAAACTTTTCCACCGCATTGCAATATCTCTCATACATGATGCTGGTAGAAAGACTCATCCAAGACTTATCGATAGGCATGTTTGATTTCTCACAAAATTCAAAAGCATGAGAAAACCATTTATCTATATGGTTAAACTTATAACATATTTGGTTGGTGCATTACTTTTTGCATTGAGAGAATAAAAATATAAAAGAAATACCTCAATAAGTGATATGTTGTCATTCATAAACCCTATCTGGCAAGAAAATTATAAGAAAATAATTTTAGATTAAAAACAAGTGTAAATAATACAAATATTTAAAAATATGACAATGTTATATGTATCTTTACTGCATAAATAATAAATTTATTAATATTATAATGGCATCATTCACTAATTACAATAATATGGAAGTCTAAACAATGAATACATAGCATTTGTTCAAATTTAGAAGACATAAAACAAACAAACCTTATGATTCCTTGCAAGTTTCAATCAAGTAGAAGTGATTAACAATCAATAGCTAACAATTATGATGTATCTCTGCAATAAAGAAACAAATGTATATATTTAATCTTGATGAATTTTCACGGTTATTTTTCAATGATATGAAATTCCAAAAAATAAAAAATCTTTAGTTTATTCCATGTTTTCAATTCTTTAATTTTTCTAGTATAGGGATGATTTAGTATGTAAAGTATAATAGAATAGTTAAAAATTCTAAAAAGACCACATTCATCAAAGGATGGCACATTCATCAAACACTTGCGAAAATATCCTTAAGAAAAGCTAAAAGAGCTACCTGAGGAATTTTCTTTTTTGGTTAGGTGGGGCATAAGGGCGACATATGGTCGGGATGAAAACATCCAATTAACAAGCGAGGATTAAATTGCATTTTCTAGTCATGGAATTGCTCACTAGCTTGACAAATTATAGAGTACTAGATTCCATGCCAAATATATAACTCAAAATTTTTAGGTTAATATAACCACTTCAAATAATGCCCTTAAATCAATTAATTATCATTTGAATTACAAATAATGAAAATTGGTCTGAGACAAAAGGAAAAGAAATTTTCAATTCTATCAAAATTAATATAATGGGGTTGTTAAGAATTTCATAGATAGAGTTATCTAAATAACACCATAGGAAAGAGATTTTTATATAACATAAAGAATATAAAATATTTTTCAACCAAATCAAAACATCAAAGATCATTATGTGATTGGTAGGTAAAATAACTTTGGAGGATAATGAGGAATAATGAGAATTTAATAATTTAGCTGCTTTACGTGAGGTGGCATGTAAAAATCCCATTTAAACAAAAGCTCAAGTTGATTAACTATGTCATGTTATAAATATAAATGCTATACGGTTCATGTCAACAAAACAAAAATCGAGATAAATGCATAGGTTGGTTGAAGATACATAATAGTTAAAATCTTCAATGCATCCGAGCATAGCTTTCAAGAAAACCCATTATGAGAACTAATACGGTAACAAAGTTTCAATTGAAAAAATAAATTTTGACAAAAAGCATCGATCATGAGCATTATTAACATTGCTCTAAATTGAATGGAAATAAATAAAGAAAGGCTCTTTTAATTGAAAAGTGGAGCAAAAGTCAATATGGTAGATAATGGTAGCAAACGGAGAAAACAGAAAGATTTTCTAGTTTTTCATCTTCATCCTTCAAGGAGATAAGAAGTGGCTTGCTTTTCTTAGATTCCTAATGGGCCCGAGAAATAGAAAGCTTGTTTTCTTCCACCCATTCCTGGTCCCCCAAATTTCATCTTTTTAGTAATCAATCATCATGCATTTAGAATTTGAAAGGTATCTTTGCTAACTTTACGCAATAAAATAAACCACATGGTATTTAGAAAAACCATCCTATTTTTCATAGAGAACTCCACAAGACAATATCAAATATATATATATATATATACAATCAGATTGCAATAAGACTTTATGTCTTTGCATAAATGAGCCTGGAAACAAGAGTATGATAATATCTTTCGAGACATGCTCTATATATCTTAAATGTTTGCTTAAATTCTTTCAGGACATAAGCATTTATTTTGAATCATTGCAAGTTCAAGCACATAAGACTTTCTTACTTGGTCATGTTGGTGATTATGAGTGTGGTTATTTAGGTTTACTTATTTCCGTATTTTGGACAATATTTTTTTATCAGAACTACTTCATTGCTTATTCTCTAAGAACCAATATTTACTACTCCATGCATTTAGATAACACATAAGACCTAAAAGTTCATTATGCACTTAAAACTATACTTGACCATCAGCTAACACACTACCAATAAAACATGAATTAACCCACAGATATGTAGAGAAAATGCTTGCTTGTAACACATGATGAGGCCCCTACATGACCTTTGAACAAGAATAAACATCATTTAATCAAAAACTAACTTGAGTCTTTCCCTTTCTAATTTAGAAAAAAACATCCAAAAGCATTGCTTGAATCCTATATTAAAAACAGTAAAATTCCTCATTTCAATAAGAAATCCCCAATTAAACCTCAACATAGCATTTCTACTACCAACACAAAAGTTGCTACACTAATGAATCCCCAATTAAACTCACAAGTATCACATTATTTATCTACATTGCTCACAAACTCAACATCTCGACTATACATAGCATACTACTAACAACAGTCATAGTAAAAGAAGCTGCTTCGACATGCATGGATTGGTTACCTTGGAGAAATGATAGGATCAGGGGAGATTGGGATGTCAGTTCATGGCGGGAGGAGTTCATTAGCGAGATAAGAGGGGAAGAGAGAATATAATAGTACAATCACGTGTTCCTAACCTTCTCCTCAAAGCTACAAGCGTGACTAAGGCCCGTCGGAGCATCGGCAAGCACGCATCAAAGGGCCGGCAATGTAGAGGCGTCCCAAACCCAATGGAAGCGAGTGGAAAACCGAGAAAGGGAAATTAGGGCATGATTAACTATGAAGAGATGATGCTGCAAGGTGGGAGAGGTACCGAAGCAGGTAGCTACATCGAGGAAAGAGAAAGAGTAGGTGATGAAGGCAGCGGGGAGATGGATTCAGATAGGAAACCCTCAAAGAACTTCTCAAAAGGTGAGGAGATGGCGTGGAGGTGGCATGAGGCTCACTTTGGTTCTTTAGATCTATTGTATGTTATGGCGGAGTAAGAAAACTGGGTCAAGTATCAAGGCCGTGGTCTCTTAGGGGCGGTTTGGTTCATATTAATGACATATTACCTCGTAGCGAGATTACCATGGTAATATGAATTGGGAATATTATGGTAATTTAATATAACCATGTTTGGTTGGGAACTTTATTACTTTTGATTTTTCATGGTAATCAATTTGTTAAAATATAAAAGTTATAAGATTACCACGGTAATCCAAGATAGACACCAAATTTGGTGGTAATAGGATTACCACTTTCTTGGTAATATTTATAAGTTAGTAATGTGATATTACCATCTGATTACCACTAATATAATACTAGCGTGGTAATATTTTCAGATTACCACGTAACACATGGTAATCCTTCTACATTACCGCGAATCAAACGGCCCCTTAGGCTTTGCTTGGATGGGGTGTGGGGTGGGTTCATAAAGTAATGGAAAGGAAGGGAAGGGAAGGAAAAGGAAGGGTTGAATACATCCTTTGTTTGGGGGGGAGGGAAAGTAAAGTAAGGGTTACTATCATTTTGTGTTTGGTTTGGAAGTAAAGGAAAGTAAGGTTTTGTGTTATTATTACCAAAAATGCCTTATATTGCTAAAAGCATAATCATTTAGATTATTTTTAATTTTATGGTTGCACAACTAATCAAGATTTTTGGGTTGGCCTTTGTTATTCAATATAAAAATTTCATCAAATAAAAATCGACAAATATAATAAAATTACTCGTAGCACCCAAATACATAATAAAATTTATGTAGCACCAAAAAAATACTACACAAAATGAGTACAACAATTTTCATAAACCCACAAAATAAACCACGCATAATCATACGAGTGCTTTTAACATTGTAACCCTAAATTTTTCATCAAAAATAAATGACAACATTGTTTTCCTTCCATTATCCATTGCTTCAACATCTAAATAAACCATAACACATTGTATTTAAATTAAGTAACATGCACATTACACCAACATCTAAATAAACACATTGTTCTCAAATTAAGCAACATATAAGTTGCTCCAACATCTACATAAACCATAACACATTGTTTTTTTCTTGCATGAAATCAAATCACATTGCTCATCAAAATAAAGTCAAGTCAATGTTGATTTGGCAAGATATATCAAAATACAAAATGTTCTGGTTAATCATTCAATGTTGAACCACCATTTGTCACAATCATCCACCAATCCCTACAAAAATAGGAAGAATGAAATTAGGATTTTAGTAACTATATCTTACATTAATACACCCAAAGATCATTTCATGTTGCCAAGTAATACTAACCTTCTATTTTTAATTTTTGTGGTTCTGATCATGGCCCATCGACCTCAACAATAGACTCTTTCGATGGTGACTCGGGCATTTAATCAAAAGCTTCCAACAATGGCACATCTTTTGCAAGTAACAAATAAGCATCGGTTAGAATTGGGTGTGAGAGTCCCTAAATCGGAAAAGCATGCCCCATATATCATAATCTTTGTATGGATTTGGGTTTGATAAACATTCCCTTATAACATTCGTGCTTTCGAATGAGATGCTTCAACCATATGCGGTGGTTGATTGAACAATAGAAGCGCTGATTGATTCAGCGACCACTCCCAATTTGTTAAGATTCTCATTAATATCAGGGGACTTTGACTTTTTAGACTTAGAAGAACTTTGACCTTCAAAGCGCGATTGTTGATTTGTAGCCATCGGTGAGGCTTCATCATCAATCTCATTTGGTTGTGTATCCACATTCTCATCCCCATCCAAATTTTCCAAATTTGCCATATTTTGTGAAACCATAAAGTCAATTTCATCAATTGTATCTTGCTCATTTTTAGTGCAGCCCATTGATGAAGCTCTGATTCGAGCTCTTCTCCGCTCTCATTTTTGATGTCAGGTTCAGACTTGTTGTCCAGGTTGCTTCTATCCTTTCCATATAGTTGAACGAGCTTCTCATAATTCTGAACACTTTTGTTCATCCATTCAATCGGCCTCTGGGTTTGCTCGTATATATAAAACAATATTAGGAACATAACATCTATGAATATAATTTTGTATCTCATGTAATTAAAAAGTTAGATTAACCTCTAATTAGGTGTCGCCATACTTCAAGTTCTCGCATCCCAAGTTTCTCGTAGTTGATTTCCAAGCAACCACTCATTCCATTCTTTGAATATGTCATAACATCGGGATTAATAATATTTTTCATACTGTTTGTGCTTTTTCCTTGTCAATTGGCTTATCTGGAAATTTACTCTTCAATTCAATAACTATATTCTCTAATGCATGTGTTGTAAATGTTCCTCCTACTCTATTCCCCACTATATGTTGATGCAAGTAAGCCTCGATCAAAGCATCATCCATAGTAGCATTCCATATCAATGTGGCATTTCCATCATGAGTTGCTTTTCTCTTTGACATATTTTAGTAACTACATCAACAACACAAAACAAAAGTTTTATTGAAAACATCATTACATAAAATTAGTACTTTAAAAATGAACTACACCATTAATTAATAAGCACAAATACATCACTCACAAGTGTACTAACAAATGTTTGAAACCAAGCAAAATTAGTACTTCAAAAGTGTACTACGTGCGAAATGGTTCATTACATAAATGTTTGATCACATAACACATACATGACATCATTACATAAATTGTTTCCACGAATACATATTACAAAAAAAACATACAACATATAATAGTAGAAGACACTTAATATATGTCACTCAACATAATTAGCCCACATATCGGCCGCTATAGCATCCCTAACAATCTCTCCTTCATGGGTTTCTTCATTATTTTCGGCACGATGATGATTTTCTTCATGTGGTTCATGCTCAAGTTCATTATCAACTTGTGCGAGTATTGCATCATTTGGGTCTACACCCATTAAGTAGTTATGTAAAATAAAACAAGCAAAAATAATCTCCTTTTGTGTTTCTAACCCATAATGGGGCTCAGTCGAGCTTCCTATTATAGGGAAACGTTTCTTGACAACGCCAAATGCTCATTCGATAGCATTCCTTAAAGATGCATGGCGGAGATTGAACAATTCACGTGCATTCCGTGGTGGATTTCTTGAATATTCCTTCAAGTGATACCTCTCCCCTCTATAAGGTGTAATAAGCCCACTCCTCAACATAAACCCAGCATCAACAAGGTAATATTTACCTATTGCATAAAATAAACTTCGCTATTATTTTGTGTGTATATATGTCTATGAAATGGTATATAGTATTACAATGTAATAACAAATACCTTCGGGATTGTATCAGGAACGGCTAGTTAATGCATTTTTCTATAATTCAGTGAATCTGACGCCGTGCCTTCCCACCGGGTAACACATAAGTAAATTTTTAAATCAAATGTGCATGCGACCAATACATTTTGTGTTGGATATTCTTTTCTTCCACGATACCTAGGCGCCGACACTAGAAACTTTTACACGGATGTGTGTTCCATCAATGGCACCAACACAATCCTGCCAATAAATTTTTTCATCCACTTCAAACATACATATTGTTGTAATAAATTTATAAATTTGTAATTTGCAATTTAATGGGAGCGTTATTACCTTGAAATATGGATAGAATCTATTGGTGTTGAATATTTTTCGAGAGGATGTGTGAGCCATCGTGTTGTATGTAGAAATTTATCCCTCTAATTCCACGATAGCTTGTAAGACATTATGGGAAATGCCGAAAAATTGTTTCACGAGAATCAGGAAGAAAAAGCTAGCCTCACGGTCGGGAGCATCATTGTGTCCTAACTAAATAAAGTGTCTTGGCAACTTGCTCCTCGGGATCGATACACATAAAGTTGGCCTAATACCACCCTCTCGACTCAAATATCACATAATCCAAGAAAAGCTGTAGGGGTCATTCTTATCATGTTTTGACATAAGTCGCTTGAAAGCAAATGTGACATTAACTCATTTCTTGATTGGTCTCCTTGAAGCCTAACTTCACGTGTGATTTGATTGGACATATGTTGAAGATCATTGACGTAGCACATAATCCAACCAATCACGCCGAGTAACTACTTGAGTCTTTGCTAAGTGATGCAATCGTTGCAGGCTTTTAAAAAGGGATTAGTCCAATAAAAATTTAACCAACAGAATTTTTGCCAACCGTTCTCTTTGATCTGCCATCTATACATAAATTGCATAATATTTTAAAAAACATAAGCAAATATGCTATCTATTAAACTAAACATGTTAATAATTACTACTAAGCTCTTGATGCTCAAGATCAACTGAATTTCAATGAGAATCCTAAAAGCAATCAAAAGTGCTAAATTTGAAATTGCACAATACAACAATACATGAATTCTCTACTTTGACTTCTCATTGAATCTCCACGACTACCCTTCAATGTCAACATATTGGAGAAAAGGAGGATCTATATGTGAAAAATGCAACTATATTATCTTTTTTCTTTTCTTTACAAAATACCAATTCGATGATTTTTAGATCGGATCACTGCTTAATTGACACATCCATGTATGTCATTTTGTTTTTCACATCCTCACCGATTATGTTAAAATGATGTCGGAGACCATTACATAACATCATAGTGCAATTGATTGGAAAATCTAGATTGTGCTAAATAAAACTATAGCAAGATTTAGCAAAAATACTCACCCAAAAATAAGATAAGATAAGATAAAATAAAATAAAATAAAAATAAAAAATGAAACATCTTGAAAGTCTACGCACGGTGTATATACATAGTGTAATGCAAAAATTCACCCATGAAATTAGTTGGAAATTTTCCATTGCCAAAGAGTCCAAAAGATGGAAAGTGAAATGCTACATTAGTTATATTACACACAAATGAGGCACGTGAGAGAGATAACAAAAGTAGCCAAGAAGATGTATCTTGCAAACTCACCAGTCAAAGTGGTTTCATCGATGAGGAAGCTTCTCGGATCATCTTTGGTGCCACCACTTTTCGGTCCGTAGAAGCTAAGGCTGCAGAGTGATACAATTGTTTTTCAACAATATATACAAGAAATGAGATGACAAAGCGATGGGGGTGAAAAAGAAAAGCAATGTAACATACAAACCATCCTTAGCTATATTAATCACTGATAATCGGCACGAGTAACACTGAGGAACCTTTCGAGGACCAAAAATATAATGTAGGCAAAATAAGAGAAGGAACACTGTAATAATAGAGCCACCACTCCACCACCACATTATGAACTTATGATCACAACATGCTTACATCACAGTTATGAATTCTCAGTCAAACAACTATTACACCACTAACAGAATCTACAAAACTTCAATGGAAGTCAATCACTGGAACTTCAAACCACAACAGTAACTCATAAAAATCAATTATATCTCAAAAGGTGATACATTTTATATAAGAGAAAATAAGCATGTATTCAATCACTTCACCAGGTTCAACCTTTTTAGATCAAAACATCTCATCTTCCGAAAGCAAACAAACACTAAATCATAAAAACCCTATCATCTTTGAATACAAATTAGAGATCTAACCACTAAAAATAAAAGATGAGATAAAGATGGATGCTAATTGAGCGATCACATTAAACTTAAACATGTCCCGGACATAAAAATCTCAATTAAAATGAAGAAAAGAAATCAGCCTTGTCTCAATTCAATCTTAAGCTTTCCAGGCATAATCTTTATTGTTAAGATTATAAATACTAGATTTTGAGATCTTAATAACAGTTTGGTTGTTGGAACAATATATATAATTTCAGATAAAATCTCTTCAAGAAAACAACCAACCATTCGGGTTTCAAACATCAAAATTATAATTCGTTGAACCAAACGAATCACTCCACAAACCACATACAAAACCGCATGAAGAAAATCAACATCAAGCAAACTCATCATCAAAGCATGCAATTTGAATCTACTAAAAACCAAATCGCATAGATAAAAGCTGGAAAATCACCTCTACAGACGTGTCGGGTTAGCGGTGAGGAAGCACAAGCGGTTGAGAGTGATGGGAAGCTAACATGGACTAAAACCTAATATAAAGGGCAAAGCTAGTAATTACTAAGAATTATATAAGGGCAAAAATTTGTGATTTTAACCCTCCCCAACCCCCATTTTGGTGGGTTGATGAATGGAGGGAAAGGGAGGTTTTCAACCCCCAAAACCCTTACAAACCCTTATAAACCCTCCTCAACCCTTCCCCAAGCATGGGTTCAAAGAACCCTTACTTTTATAAACCCTCCTCAACCCTTCCAAACCTCGCCAAACAGCAAAGCCTTTAGAGATGTCGAAGAAACCATCCGAGATAATAGTTATGAAAAAAGGTAAAGCATTGAGTGTTTCAATAAATATTTATTTATAAAAATTAACAAATTATTATATTTTTGTTATTAAAACACATATTCATAATTTTTATGACTACTTTTTAAAATCTTTTTAAAATTTTCAGCGAATTTTGTTTATGGATTTTTATGTGATTACATGTAATTACCAAATTTAGAGAGTCAAACCCTTAACGAGATGTATTTCAATGAGTTTGTAAAAATAGATTATGGCAATTCATACAAGAATATAACAATTAAACTTCATTTCCTAACATTGTTTTGTGCTTCTATATGGCTGATATATCTTTATAAATAAGATGTCATAAACCATGAAAAATGGATAAACTTAAATCCTCAAAAAAAAATTTATTAGGTTGGCTTTATCTTTCAAAATTCAACTCAATTTTATTTTAAAATATAAAAAGATTGTTGTACTATATGGAATAAGCATCTACAAATTCATAGCAGAAATATTCTCTTCAAAGCATAACAAATAGATCAATAATGTATGTATTGATATATATATAAAATTAAAAATACAATGATGTTTTATTAATTAAATATCTAATTGGAATTTGTCTTTAAAGAAAGTATTTTTTAAAAATTAAAAATGTTTATTGATTAATATTACTTTTTAAAGATTACTAGTTGATAGTATTTATTAATCAAAATCAAATCATTTTTTACTTATATATACTAAGGAAAAAGAAATTTCCCAAAAACTAATAAATATCAAAAATTAGAGTAGATTTTTAAGCATGAAGTATTTTGCAACAAAAATGAAATTTGGTCATAAAAATCCCATAATTTTTCTCACACAACCTCAGCAGTCTTGTGATAGCATATGTTATTTGTAGCAAAAAAACTCAAATTTTTACTGATAGAGTATATGTTGTTTTACAAAGTTCATAATTTTTGTTACAAATATTTGTATTAGTTACGCAACCGAGTTATAGTTTATGTGACATTATTTGTGTTGGTAGCAAAGCTAATAATTTTTACGTGACAATGACATTGGTTGGTCACAAAAGCCCATAGTTTTAACAGCGGATATTTTGAGTTGGTAACAAAAAGCTTTATAGCTTTATGCGATAGATATTTGTTATGGTCATAAATAGTAATGGTTTTGCAATGAGTATATGTGTTAGTCACAAAAGCTTATAGTTTGTGTAAACGGATGTTTTGATGTTGGTTGCATTATTCTTGTGTGACAAGAATTTTTAAATGGTCATAAAATACTTATTTTTTGTGATACCATTTTAAAACTACATCCAAAACATTTGTTGCAAAAGCATGTTTTGTCTTGTAGTGAGCTAAGGCATCGTAATTAGCGGAGAATATTGTTTTTCAATAAAACATTTTCCAAAATTTTGTCAAATTTATTAATATTTGTTTCTATTTGAAAATAATATATATATTCACTATACTTTTTGCTATAATTTTTGATAATTGTCATGAGAGCTCAAGCTAATAAGTTAGCCCAATTATTGTATATTTTTCCTTCTACATGTCTAGAATTTGTTTCTAGATTGATTTTTATGCAAACCAATGATTTTACTCTGGTCTATAAGGTACACATTGTAAACCAAACTAGCCTTAAGAAATTAAGTAAGTTTTTCCTCCTGATGTTGCAAAAGTTTAACGTACTTAATCCATTACTTATAGCAAATGATTATGTGGCCTTTAGTTAGGTGATATAAATGATCATAATATAAGACCAATGATCTCTTCATAAACATTATGTTCATTGTAGTCCTAAAAAATGGTTTGAGAGTAGAAATCAATCAAACTACAAAGTTCTAAATTAGCATTTGCCTTGGATGTTCCCTTTCGTTAAACTGATAGATGAAATGAAAAAAGTAATATTTTCAAGCATGAGATATTAACAAAGTATGTTATTTTTGGAATCATTTATGTTCAAGTTGCTCTCTGATTCCTTATAGAGTAGAAAAATAATGGCGTGCTATTTTGTTGATAAAAAAAGACTATTTTGGTGTGTCTTATTTCCTTAATTTTATGAAATCAATTAGCAAACAATTTAAATTGTTATTGTATTATATTTTTTTCCCTTGTGTAAAATTTATATTTTTCAGTAGATTGTATATTTAAAAATTTTGATGGGTTCTTCTTTTTGATTGTCCATGTATTTAATAGATGAGAAATGCTATTCTCGCTCAAAATGAGTGGGCCGAAATTATACACCGAATGACATGGATACCTATGTGTAATCAACGTCATCCATTTCTCTCTCCTAATTAAATTAAAAATTGGAAAAAATCCCCTTTTTCCTTTCCTTTTATCTCACCCTCGACTGATCGTAAGAGCAAGAGAGATCCCCTCTCTCTTTCATCACCCCCACTGCACCGTTAAATTCCTCTCCATCTCCTCTAGTTTTGGCGAGATTTATCTTGAGAGCATTTGATGAAGAAAACTTACTAGATCATCTCTCACTCTCACTCTCACCCTTGGGTTTCTCTCCGCCTCTTCAACATTCAACAAGATCATCCGAGGAAGATGGCACATCAAATTCATCTCCCTCACACTTGCATTCCTCTTTGTCTCCTCAAGTCTCGGTGAGACCCATCGTGATCTTTCAAAATGGAGCAAATCTGATCTCTTATAACTCTTTGATCAATAAATACATTAAAAATTGTGACTTGGACGAGGCTGAGAAGCTATTTTGGTAAATGCCAAATTGATGTGTGGTTACTTGGTCCTACTTGTTTAATGGCTTTGTGTGAAATAGGATATTGAGCCTAATGATACCAAGGTTGTGACTCTATTAATGTTGTACACTTATTACATGTATGCATTAGTTCGGAAATCCTGCTCATGGGTATCTATTGAGAAGATGATCACATTTGCCATATACATGTGAGCTCTACATTGATTGATTTGTACTATAATTGTTGTTTGTTGAATGGTGAGGCTTTGTTTGATAGAATGAAGAAGAAGGACCTGATATGTTGAAATACTTTCATCGCGGGACTTGGAAGTCAAGTTAGAAGCAAAGTGGATCTTGATGAAACATATAAAATGAGATAGTAATCTATTTAAAAACAAATCCAAAGATAAAATTCCCATAAAAAAAACTAGTAAGCATTCATTTCGAGGAAGAGATTTAGAGAAATGATCATAAACAACACAAGCATTACTCTTCATAATATCAATATGAAGATTTTAGATTTTTAGGGCTGTGTCCCTAATTGTAGAAATCCTTGAAGATGTTGATTTTTTTCGGTGATCAAAAAGTGATGAGTGTACAATGTCCTATTATTTCATATCACTTTGTACACTCATTTGTCTTGTATTAGGATCACATTGTCGAATTCGGTGCTAAACATAGTGTATTTTGTATCCTCAGGCTTCGGGTAACACATAAAGATGAGAGAGAACCAAAAGAAACATTCTAGACCTTAAACAAAGAAGCTATAATTCTCTCAACATCAATAGAACAAGGATAAGGAAAACTAGATGGTTTACGGTGATAAGTGTTAAATGTATGTATTTTTATACATATATGTTGTGTACTATTCATGCATATTTTTGATAAATCAATGCCCTTTTATGGTTTAATTGGTTCCATTTATGTTACAAGCCCTCAAGGAAGCTTTAGGTGAGCTCGGCGACATCAATTTAGGGAAGAAATTGGCAATGAAAATGACGCTTTTAGAGCCCTTAGCACTGTGAGCACGAGTATTAGAGGAACGACAAAGTCTCGGGTTTTTATTTACTGGAAAACCCTGATGGGCTGGAAGATTTCCATAAGCCAACTAGAGAATTTGCGCTTTCATCGTATCCATTTACTATAGTGCTTTTTATGAAAAATTTCTGGTATAAATCCCGAGGCCTCACGGGCATCCATGCCCCCATGAGCCGAGCCATGAAGCTAACATGAGAGGACTTTAAAAGAGGGGTTAGGGCATCATCGAAGGGCTTTTTGGTCTGCCCTTTCTCCACCATCATCTTCTACGCCTTCAGGGACCGGAGATGGCAGATTTAATGAGCAAGATCAAAAATAAAGAAGTAGGTTTATATCAAGGAGATCATCTAGGAGTTTATCGGTGCCTATCCAATCGGATTCCCATCACTACCTCTCTAGTCAACACATTTAAGGGAGTTTTTCTATGATTTTGATCATACTTGTTATGTATTTTTGAGATCTCTCTCTTATTCATTTTTTGAACTCAGACTCCCAAGGTCACCGGGCATCCGGTGAACCCTTGGGATGAATTTGCTTTGTATGGATGTTGTGATTTACTTTTAGTGTATTTGGTTTGGTTTGTGGTTCAAGCTTTGTGTTTATTGATGTGTTGGATTGTATAAGAACTCTGTGGTTCAACTTTTAGGTTGTACTTGGTTGTGTGACCATCGTCCTTGTATTAGACTCACTTAGCTTGAAAGGGATTCATATAAAAATACACCATGACCATCAGGTATTTTGTACCCTCAAACCATTAGGGGATGAAACCTAGATATTGTGTTTGACCCCTAATTAGAGATTTCCCTAGGTGTGATGCAATCATAGGAGGATTTGGCCGGAAGAGATTCTGAGCCAATACTTGTATAGGATTATGGGTTAATCACCATAACCATCAGGGTTTACCTACTTTAGGATGTCTCTTGGCCCAAAACCACCATTGCCTTTGTAATTCTAGCATCCTTCTAGCTTTAGTAATCGCAAGGGGATCCTCGCTCGGGGCCTCGCTCTTTCATTATTAATCGCTTCATTAATGTGCGTATGTGGTATGCCTTAGTCCATTTGTATATAGTTAGTTCTTTTGTTAGTCTTCTTATTTTGTTTTAAGCTTATCTTTGGTAGACTAGATAGTGTCATCTAAGGGGAAGTAATAGCAGCTTCGGACCCCAGGGAATACAACTCTGTCATGCTTGCGCGAGAGGTTTACTACTTAAAGACCTGTGCGCTTGTAGACTCATCATACGGGCAACTTATGGCTTGGCTTACGATCGTAGCACTTTCCAGAGAACCTTGTGGGCATGCTTATGCCCATAAGGAGGAGTTTATAGCCAAATCGGGAGGACCTTACCTGTAGGACCTAAGTGACCATAAGTATCATCCAGGAGCATACGCACCAAAGCTTATACTGTGAGTGTGGTCGTGAGGACAAAGATAGTGAAGCTGACATGAGCCCAAAGACTTACTAAACTGTAGCTGGACCGTAAAATAGATAAAAGACCTTACGGGTGAGACTTATAGCCATAAGTGTTCCTATACGGCTCATAACTATCTTCTCCAGCTCCTTATAGCCACGTCCTTACACACTTAAGCAGCCCATAAGCAACCGAGTATAAATAGATTTGATGAGAATTTTTAGGTCATTCTTTGATTTCTTTGATTCTTTTTCTTAGAGGGTGAAGCTAGGGGAGAAAGGAGATGAATCTCGAGGCTCCAACAAGCTAATCTATGAGGAGATTTGGATCCACATTCAATGGGAAAGTTGATTGTAGCCATCTAGCTCATCTTGGCGCATTCATTGATGCTTTCTAGTGTTTCTTCGTTGATTCATCTATGGTATGATTGAGAAGGTTTTTATGTTTTCAATGTCTCTCATCATGTCTTGTTTCTTGAATGATTTTCCTCCATTAATGGAGGACTAATTTGTTGGATGTTTGGGCATAGTAAACTCTAGGGTTTATCTTTTGAAATTGGTTGTTGAACTCATGTGAAGTACTATTGCAATCCATTCTATTTGAATCTAATTACTTGTTTGAATGCTTGATTTCTATTGCGGTGAAAGCCCTGAGTTATCATATTTGATGATGCTTTGTGATGAGAAAAATTTTTCACCTAGCATAGACATGCCACGATTAGAGAGAATTGTGAGTAAGCCTAAGCGTAGGGTACTTTGGAAACCCTGCGTCTCCTCAATTCTCCCGGTGAGTTAATGAGTATCTTCATGCTCTTTGCAACTATGTGGAGTAGATTTTTAGAAGAAATCACATCTCTACTCTATATTTGAATTAAGAGTAATCTTTTCCTCATATGAGAGGTTACCTATTTAAGAAATTCTCATTAGCCCACGGTGAGGTTTTTATAGAGTGTTAATGCAATTGTGTGGATTATTGTCTCGACTTTGCATCCGATTTAGTTACTATTTATCCTCTCTAGAGAGAGGGTTTAGTATGATTTAGGAAACCTCTCGATTCAAATAGAATTGCATACTTAGACAACCTATGTCATGCACTTTATCAAACCCTAGAGCGATGCTATGCCCGGATGTCATTTCCTTCCCTAATTTTCCTCCTACTTTATTTTATATTTTGTACTTTTATTTTCTTTTGTTCACACACATCACATGATTAATTAGGCTAATTTTGTAATTAGAGTAAGTACTAGTAATCTCATTCTACCTTGTGGGCCGACATCTTGCTTTGACACATACTTTATTACACAATCGACATGTACACTTGTGTCTCTATTAAATTTTTGGCACCGTTGCTGAGGAAGATTTTAGATATTGGGAACACTTATGTTCCTGTTATTTTAGCCATTTACTTCTTTGTTAATATTCTCGTTATTCTTTTGTGTTAGTAATACAAATTCATTTCTTATTTTGCACTAATTATTATCGATTCCCCTATTTCGAGTAATGATTCATGCATTAATAGATCGAGTTTGCGATCATGAACAAAGGATGGACAGTTTTTCAGTGACGAAAATTACTTGAAGGAAGATGATTACTATCCAAGGCATAGTGAGGGAAAAGCAATGAAGGAATTGTTTGATCGATTATTCAAATTTGCATCAAAGGTAATCCTAGGGTGAGGGTCAAAATTCTCTAGAATAAGCTTTAGATCACTTTGTAAGTTCCTTGGGTGAGAATAGGATACAAGGAAGGCAACGAGACAAGGAGAATAGGATCTTATCTTTTTCAAAAATTACGAGTGTGATGTTAGATATCGGTAGCTAGTGAAGAAGAGTATGAGATGGATGATGTGATCCCGTAATCAATAGGTTTAGGGCAACCAGATATCAAGGTAAGGCTTAGGGTTGAGAACAAGAAATTGAAAACATCAATCTAAGAACCTCTGGAACTTGAACTAAAAAAACTTCCAGATTCATTTGGAATATGCCTTTCTAGCTGAGAATTCAAAACTTCCAGGTATCATCTCTTCTCGTTTATCATGTGAACAAAAGAATAGGTTGGTAGAGGTTCTCAAGCAGCATAAAGGAGCGATTGCGTGGAAGATCGCCAACATCAAACGAATTAATCCTTCATTCTGTACCCATAAGATCCTAATGGAGGAGAATTTCAAACTAGTCATTCAACTTCAAAGAAGATTGAATACAAACATGAAGGAGGTTGTCAAAGATGAGGTGATCAAAACTACTCACACAAGGTTATTTATCTCGATTTTGTAATGCTATACGGGTTAGCCTAGTTCGGAGTTTACTCAAGAAAGGGAAGATGACAATGGTTACTGAATGAGAGAAATGAACTGCATCCCAGCGATCACCATGCAGTCGGAGGGTTTGTATTGATTATAGGTGACTAAAGCGATACCATAAGAAAAAGATCATTTGCCCTTCCATTTATAGATCATATGTTGGAATGACTCTTGGGAAATATGTATTACTGTTTTTTGGATGGATTATTAGGATACTTTCATATTCCCATTGACCCTAAAGGCCAAGAGAAAATGACTTTTACTTGCCTTTTCAGCACATTTGTATACCGACGGATGCCCTTTGGTTTGTGCAATGCTCCAACAACTTTCCAGTAATGCATAACAATCATATTCGACAACCTTATTAAGGATATTATGTAAGTATTTATGGATGATTTTTTTTGTCTTTTGGAATTCTTCTGAATGCTGCCCACAAAACTTTTCAAAGGTTCTAAAAAGGTGTGTGGAAATGAGTTTAGTTTTGAATTGGGAGAAATGTCATTTTATGGTTTGTGAAGGAATAGTATTGAGACCCAAGATATCACAACACTGAATAGAGATAGATAGAGCAAAAATTGACACTATCAAAAAACTTCCACCTCCTTCCTTAGTCAAAGCAATCCCTATGTTATTATGTCAAAAGTAGTAGTATTCACAAATCATTCTATACTTTGATATTCGTTTAGTAAAATTGACGGCAAACCAAGATTGATCTGTTATGATTTGCTTTTGCAGGAATTTGATGTAGAAATCAATGATAAGTGTGGTGCAAAAAATATGGTAGTTGATCATTTGTCTAGATTGGAGCATCCGTAGATGGAATCTTACAATGGAATAGAGATCGATGACTCTTTCCATGAAGTGCATCTTTATCTCATCAACAAACAAGGTAATGTCCACCTTGGTTTGCAGATTTCACGAATTATCTCGTTGCTCAGGTTCTTCCCAATGATATAGCTTCACATCTTAAAATGAAATTCTTCGTAGATGTGAAGAATTATATATGGGAAGACCCACATTTGTTTCGAGTTTATGCGAGATCAGGTCATTCGAAGGTGTTCTCACATAAGGAAGGATGGCAAATCATGAGGCAATGTTACATTGGGCCTCATGCGGAGGACATTATAGTGGTAACAAAACCATGGCTAAAGTACTTAAAGCAGGATTCTTTTGGTCATTTATTTTTCATGACGCACAAAGATAAATTCAATGCAATCAAAATTACCAACAAACAGGTAATATCTTTCAATGTTTTGAAATGCCTCAAAACCCTATAGTTAATTGTGTAATTTTTAACGTCTAGGGCATCGACTTTATGGAGTCTTTTCCTAGTTCATATGGAAATAAGTATACCTTGGTTACAGTTGATTATGTTTCTAGGTGGGTCGAAGCTCAAGCTCTCCCTTCTAATGATGTCTGGGTTGTTTGTTGATTCTTGAAGAAGCTATTTTCTCATTTTAGCACACCTAGGGCAATCATTAGTGATAGAGGCACACATGATAAGTGCTTGTGTATAAGTAATACGAAGTATACCTTTCTTACATTGAGCATTATTTTTATCAGATTTTATAGCTCATTCGTGTGTATTTGTGTTTTTTTGTGCATTTAAGGTTGTGGAGACAGGTTTGGAAGAAAAGAAGCAAAAGTAGATTGTGGACGTGATTGTTGATGAAATTATTGGATCGAACAAGGGTCAAGACACAAGTTGTTCTCATAGACATGTGAGTATGTGCCAACCTCCATTATGCTCAAGTAAATACACAAAGTGGAGGGACACAAAGGTAGTCACGCTCATATGTTCCGACTTGTGCAACATTATTAAAAGCTTTATAAATGTGGTTTAATTGAAGACGCGACATGATCTATCACATGGATGTGTACCCAATCATGCAGCCTCGATGAAGAAAGTGAATTTGGGAGTATTTCAGTGAAGAACTGTAGTAGTTTACTGAAACACTATAGCAAAATCACTATATCAGTTATTGTTTACAGCGCGCAAGAAAAGGCAACCTGGAAATCCACACGGCCATGTGGAAATTTTACACACCCGTGTCGATGCCCGATTTCAGCCCTATAAATACCGCTTTAAGAGTTTTATTTTGGGATCTTCTTCCTATCTTTTGCCCATCTTTTGGGGAGAGCGTGGTTAGGATTTAGAGAGGCTTTTGCTGGGTTTGAGGAGTGGTTCTATGGCATTCGACATCAAGTTCCTTTGGAGGAGAGCTATTGGGGGAGCTTTCGTCAGCATTGATTTGATGAGGTGTGCCCTAGGTTTGGCAAGGGAATCTTTGGAGAAGTCGAGGAGGCTCCTCAAGGCCATCGACACACACGACAATGGGTTTTCTCTATAGATTGCTTGCACTTACTTTTGATTTTATTTTTGATTTTGTATTGCTCCATAGAGAGCTAAACCTTTAGTGGGTGCTTGGACTTGTAAACCCTAGGATGATTTTGTTTCATTGACTTCTTTTATGTTTCCTTTAATTGATGTTTTAATTGAGTTTCTATCTTGTGTTCTTGTTGAATTGATTTTCCCTTAGAGTGACACTAAAGTTGAGAATCTATCTAGGTAATCCTTTGAAAAGGTGAGAACTTCATTAGGGTTAGACTTAGCAAGATTGAAGAGGGCTGAGAGGGTGAGTTGAGAGGTAGCAGAACATCCCCTTTCTCTTCCAAAGTGATTTATCCTACCTCCACATTCCAAGAGTTCTTTGCGGTCATGATAGAGTGAAGCGCTAAGAGACAAACTCCACTGGGGCTTAGTTGCGCAAACAACAGAGTGAAGTGTTGAGGTAATCTTTAGTGCTAGGGCTTAATCGTAACTAGGGATCTTTCGCCTGGACCAAAGGGTTAGATTTATATTAGGGAATAGGGGTTATTACTTAGAATCCCTAGAGCTCCAAGAAGTCCTACAGAGTGTGAGATGTCGAGAGTATCCCTAGGGTGAAGTGTAAAGGACTAATCACGGTTGAGCTTAGGTTTGGGACCATGTGTCTTTAGATTTTCACGACTCATTAAACTTCAATTAGGAGACATAGCATTAGTCTTGCACTTGAAACAATAGTTCTAGGGTGAGCATTGTCTGAGTACCCCATCTTACCATCAATTACCTCTCCTTACTCTTCTTGCTTTCTTTGATCTTTTACTCTTCTTTGCATTGATTTCTTTAATTCGACATCACAAATTGGTTTTCACTCTAGCTAAATAGTAATACTTGTGTTTCTAAGCAACTATTCCCTGTGGATTCGACTACCCACTCACTGGGGTATTTTATTACTTCGACGACCGATGTACTTGTGGTATACACACATAAGGGGTGTGTCAACACACTTTTGCAATGCACAATTGGAGAGAGTTTTTAAGAAGTATGGTGTCACCCATAAGGTTTCTACCCTATATCATCCTCAAACTAGTGGCCAAGTGGATGTGTCTAATATGAAATTGAAATGAATCTTAGAGAAAATTATCACTCTTGGTAGAAAAGATTAGTCAGAGAAATTAGATGATGCTCTTTGGGCTTATAGAACGGCCTATAAAACACTGCTGGGAATGTCACCTTATCGCCTAGTGTATGGAAAAGCCTATCATTTACCAGTTCAATTAGAGTATCGAGCTTATTGGGCCACTAGGTTTTTAAAATTTTTATTTAGTTGCCCAAGGAACAAAGGAAAGATTCAATTGAATGAACTTGATGAGTGTCAATAAATATCTTATGAGAACTCCCATGCTTACAAAGAGCTAAAAAAGATCTACCATGACAAGTTGATTAAGCCTAGGCGCAAATTTCGTGAAGGGGATCAAGTATTACTTTTCAATTCTTGGTTAAAACTTTTTCCAGGGAAACTTAAATTATGATGGCCGGGACCCTATTGCCTTACTCAAGTGGTTCCCCATTGGGCAATTGAGATCACACATCTAGAACAAGGCACTTTCAAGGTAAATGGTCAGAGGCTAAAGCATTATTTCGAGTGACACCCTCATTGAGAGTGGAGAACCTTTTCATGAGAAACATCCTTGACTCGTGCATTTTAGGTATGTCAAGCTCGTGACGTAAAACAAGTGCTTCTTTGGAGGCAACCCAAGCATTTTTTCAGTACTTTTTGCTTAAGTTTGCTTTTTTTAGTTGTAGTAGTTGATTTTTATTTGAGTTAGTAATAAAATACTTAGTGTGTCTTGTCTTTTTCATGGTTTGGATGGATGTTTGTTGTTTTTAGACACTCATTTTGTGCTTTTCGTGTCATATTTGTATTTGAGATTAACTATAAGACGGGGAAAAATTTGCTCAAATTTTCGTGGATTGCTCAGTGCTCCTTACACCGTAAGCTCGCCATAATGCCTCAACGAGAGAGCTCTATGGGTACACCCATAAGCCACCCCGCAATGGGTTTCCGAGAGTCTTACAGAGTGCACTTACGGTCCCTAAGTCTTGAATAACACAGTTCAAAGGTTCCTTATGGGTGGCTTACTCCCCTAAGTGGGGCCATAAGGGTCATCCAAAAGCACTTCTGCTGTAAACCTAAAACCTTTATGGCACGTAATCTCCATGGGATATAGCCTTGATTCCTTATGGGTACCCTTACACTCGTGAACTCCAAACTATAAGAGCAATTTAGAGAACTTTACGGGCAACAATGTAAAGCTCTTACATCTGCAGCATAGGTTGTAAAGGAGATGTTCCCTTACAATGCAAGTCTTACAGCCATAAGCTAGACCTTAAGAGCAATTCAGAGAACTTTACGGTTAGGCTTACACCCGTAAGTTGACTGTAAAGTAACTACAGTTTAAGTGCCGCCGAGTGACTTTGAGTCATTTTTTAATCGTTTTTCACTATTTCTCAGCGCTAGCGGCTACACGCTCCTTTCCTTTTATTCACCTTGTTTCCCTTTCTTCTCTCTAAGCTTTCTCATTCAGAGTAGTGACTTTCACATTGGTTTCTGCCAATTCAATTTTCACTTTTCGACTAGTTCATGAAGGTAACTGTATTTTCTTGGTTTTTCTTCAAGAATTTTCTTCAAAAAATATATTAGACTTAACTGAATAAATATTTTAGGTTTTTCAACTTAAACCTAACTCTTTTTATTTACTATAATGCCCCAAAATCATATTATTCATCAAAATGACCTTTAGTGATGTTGCACATTATATTGGCTAGGCATAATATATATATATATATATTCATTGTGTATATTTTTTATTTTCACTTTTTGGTGTTAGTCATTTATAAAATTAATTTTTTATGAGGACCCCATGATGAAATTTTACTTACCATCCATAACACACATCAGTTCCTAGCCAAACAAAGGCCAGTCTATCAATTAATTCCGACATGTTAATCATAAATTATAAATATAATCATCTTTTCTACATTGTCTCTTTTGAGATTGCAGGCAAATATGATAGAAATGGAGACAGAAGTTATACTGTAACGGGACATTTGGTTTGCAAATTGTGAATACAGGTAGAACGAATGAAATGAGAATATAAATGAAAATAGTGTTTCATTAGAAGGATTAACGTGCAGTGAAATTATGTTTATACCTTAATACAAATAATTAACATTAATACATATAATAATAGAGTTATGTTTGATAATAAATACACTAATTCATTAATAAGATATTTTGAAAGCATTATTTACTTTAATTATTATAATTACATATTTAAATAATTATTATCATTTAAATTTAACAATTAACATTAATTATTATACTCAATTATTCAAATTAATTATTTTATTAATTATATATCCACTTGAAAAAAAAAATTTAACTATTTTATTTCAAAATAATAAAATTTGAATCATGTTGAGTGAAATAGATTAATTAGTGGACCATCGAATTTATGTGTGTTTAGATGATTAATTGTAATTTCACATACACCTCCGTAAATGTGCAAATTTGTAGATATATCAAGCCATATATCAAGGCATGCCGCATACATAAGTATAGAAATAATATCTTAATGCATTTGGGGCTTCATCCTAAACGAACTAAGGTTTGATCTCATTTTCCCAATAGGATATGAATACCATATCTGATGCCAATAAATTAAGAGGCCTGTATATTTTTATATATACTATAATAAATCATATATACAAATTTGCTTTTAAAAATGATGAGGATAACATCAAAGAGATCCACCCAGCGTGATAAAGATTAAATTTTAGGATTGTTCATAAGTGAACAGTAAAGAGAAAGAATAAAAGAAGAGACGGATAGGAAGTAAACTTAAAATGATGAATGAAAGAGGTAATTCGTGTTAATAAATTAGTTTAGGATCATGAATGAGATCTATAATGATTTAAATTATTAGATTAGTATCAAATCACTGTACAACAAATTCTCTGATTCAAAACAAAACCTAAAACATTCAATCAATCATAAAAAAAAGTAAGAATTAAAAAAGGTACATTTACTTTTGCATTGGTGATGATCAAGGGACAAGGAATCAATCATAGAAGTTGTGTGGAATCCGACCCACAAATCCCGAGCACACTCTTCCATCTCCTTAATTTCCTTTTTGAACTCCTAGAGCATCGAAAGTGAGATGCACATATCTGCATCCTACCTATCGATACTCGATAGTCAGATTCCCGGTCAAAGAGGTATTACCCTCTTTCGACCGGGACTGTAGCACGGGTAAGCAGATTACCCGTTAGTTTTTGAGCGAGACGGGTCGGTATAGGTATGCCTCTACTCGACTCGCACCCCATACCCTCTACCCTGACGTCGAGAGAGTAGCGGTAGAAACCTGCATCCGCATTCTTACCCTCTCATATATATAATTTTTATTAAACTAAACATTTACTCACAATTTACTCAATATATATTTTCATGATTAATTTGAAAATAATACTTCAAATTTTCTCTTAATATATTATTTTAGAATTTTATTTAATTTCTATATTTATATTTGATAATATTTATCAAAAATTGAATTTTAGATATATATTAAGAATCATAATTAAATTAAAAAATAAACAAATATAAAAATGTTATAATAATTTATTCTATAAATTATAAGAATATCCTAAAAATAAGATATTAATAAAAATCAATTGGATATAACTTCATGAGAATTACTTATAATGTTTTTATATTCAAAAATCTTCACTTAGATATTTATAAAATTTTGAAAACTATATAAAATATAAATAACAGATATATGAAAAATTTTAAACAAAAACCAAGATAGTTAAACAAACATGAACAAAACAAAAAGATAGAGTTACCATCGAGTCCTAAAAATAAACGCGTATTTTTATGTGATTATATAATTTAAGATAAACAAATATATATCAACTCTGTAATTTTTGAATTTATTGACATGTGCTTTAAAGATTATAATATAATGTATAATTAATTTATTTTTATTATTATTTAAATTTAAATTCGATAATTTGAACAACGGGTAAGCGGGTACCTAGCGGAGTATACCCAGTACTCGCGAGTAGGGTAAGAGTGCATGATTTTATCACCGAAGGGTACGGGTAAGGAACGGGTATGGGGTAATGGTTACTGCACGAGTAAGGGTTTTGCACTCTACCCATACCTCCGACTTGCCATCCCTAACGACAGTCTGAATTATATAGCGGAGAATTATGAGAATTTACACATTCTCACATAAGTCCTCACTTATATCATATGTACAACTTAACAATAAGGTGTAAATGCTCCTTTAGAAAGCTTTTATGAACCCTAGGCCCAACTCAATATGTGTTGGCCCTATGGGTTTCCATCTATTTAGTCCAATATATCTTTCATTATTATGTGATACTCAAAGTAACTGGGTCTGTTTTTGCCTCTTTCTTTAAATATTGTAAAATTAATTATCAAACACGATGTTGGAAATGCACATTTTATATAAAATTAAATTTTATTTTATATTTGGGGGTTCCATTAGTAATATTAATTTTTTAAAATGTAGGTCCCATTGGTTTTTAATATTAAAATTTTTATTTTTAAAAACTACTGGTCCTACTAGTTTTTAAATTAAAAACAGTTTTTACGATCAAGTCCTTATACTTTCATAATATTTTCTTATAACTTGTTTTATTTCCACTTCAATTCTCCTATTTCTATTTATACTAATTCTTGTTGCATTAGATGAATGTATGCACACATGCGATACTTTCATATTCCTTGTCGCAAATGTTCTTGTAGCGTGCGCATACATTCATCTCGCATCGAGTAGGCGATATGTAGATAATATTTATAAGCTTGAGACAGTTTTTAATGTATACCATAAAGAGTTTTAGCCAATGTCAAAAGAGAGATACTAGAACCCCTATAATGGTCCACGTCTATGTCATGATCTACAATGCGAAACCACTTTCAAGGCGCCCAAAATCCACTAGAATTCTTAATGAGATCAACATAAGGGAGTAATTTTTACATGTTAAAATTTTTGAAAGTTTAATATATTGTTGTTATGAAAAATATTAAAAATCTTTAAATTATTAATAGTTTGTTAAATTTAGTGAAAAAGAAATAAGAGAGTAGAAGTAGGAATATTTATAAAAATATTTTTGAAAGTAAAAAGACTAAAAATTTAAAATTATTCTCTAATTTAAAAACTAGTGAGACCATAATTTAAAATAATGAAACTTCAATATTAAAAATTAATGGGACCCGCATTTAAAAACCAATGGACCCCCAATATAAAATTTAATATTAAAAACATACAAAACGGGTATTTTCGGAAATAATTACGAAAATGCGTATCATAGTGATTAATTAAAAAATAATAATATTTTGAGGCCCTCTGTTTGTCACTAATTCTAAGTAATTATGTATTCATGTTTACATATATTATATATAACACATATATTATTTTTAGCACATATGAATACCCATGCATCATATTATTATGGTAACTCATAAATCATGATCAATGCACACTTAACAATGTATCATGATACTAATAGACTGGAATATTGGTTGAATAACCAACACTTCCACGAAAGTTGTTATACAATGATACTTTCTAACATATTGCATCACAAATGAGTTATAAGTACGCATGTTTATCAAATTTGTTGAACTCATCTTAGGGCAATACTGTCTCCATAAAGAAATGTTTCCTTTCCCATACTTTTGGCCAAAGGACTTTTTCCTAGGATATTTTTCCTGTTAATAGAAGCGTTAGATTGGTTGTTGATCAATCATCATCTTTATAAGTACTTTTTCTATATATACTATATATTTTTAAGATCTTTTTATATATCTTGATTGAATAAGTACTAAGACATACTTCCATACTTATGAGATATCTATAATAATCTTAAGTTTAGAGTTAATTTGTATCATTCCATATGAGAATGGACTATTGATAAACATATAAGGTTCCACTACATATTCTCATTGCCGATTAATCCATGAACTCATCCCTCCTGATGAGCACCACATTTACATGTCATCACTACAAAATAATTTTTAGATTAAGCATTCATAGAATGTTTC
>NC_052474.1:15087132-15130277 GCF_009730915.1 Dioscorea cayenensis subsp. rotundata
ATTAGATTTTTCTTAATCATAATATGATTTTTTTTTATTATTATCTTTGATACTCAGTTTTTAAGATATCAACTCTACGTTGAAAATCTTGATTCGTTGATTATGTAACACAAATATTTCCTTGTGACGTGTTTTTGGATGCGATCCCAAACTTCATTTGAACTATGTATATTAGCAGTTTTTTTTCTTAATGATTTTTAAAATAATTATTAAATATATTTATTTAAATAAATAAACTTTGCAAAAAATTAATGGATAAGTTTGGGGTGTTTGGTTAGAAACAAACTTATCCCTTGCCAAACACACACTAATTAGTCAAAAATCATGTTCGTGTTATTTAAATGCATTGACTATTCAATTTTATTCTCTACAGTGCTTAATGCAAACTTGTTAACCAAACAAATATAGGATACATTCTTTTTCGAAACGAATTTAAATAAGGGAAAATTATTATAAATATCTCCATTAATGAAGGCACACAAGATGTAATATTATTTAATTAGATACCTTGATATAGGATGGCAAAGAGGTGGTTATTGACACAAATACAGTAAAATTTTTAATTCCAATTGGAAGAGCCATTGGCCTTGCTCATCTCATTCTCAATTGCTTCCATCTGCATTTCCATATACATCAGTTTCTGTTTCATAACTTCTACCCTCCTCTTTGCAGCTTCATCTGCAGCAAACATATGCAATAAATTTAATATAATTCTTACAGAAATTTTAATCTTCTTCCCCCTGATTATCATTTGCAAACCCATTAATTTATCATTTGGAAACAAGGCCACTTAAATCTCACTAATTAGTAGGTGAACAAAGTGTGTACAACACTTCATTCTTTGCCTTTCTTATTGTTACTTACACAACTCTCCTTGTGTTTGTGTTTCAGAGAGTATCCAAAACAACCAAAAACACATTAAAACTAGAAAACTCTTCTTTTATAACTAAACATCAGAAAGGCATTTATTTATACAAAGTCTGCTTGCCATGTTAAAACAGATACTGATCATCTGATCAATATATATATATATATATATATATATATATAAAGAGTGAGTGAATTCATAGTGTGTGTTTGTGGAGAGGATGTATATATAATTGAGAGTAGTGCATACCAAAGCGTGAAATGAAGTCAGATAAAGTCAAGACTTGGCCGTCAGGCATAGTGATGTTGGTGGTGGTGGTGGTGGCTGACACCGTGGCCGGAGAACCACCATCCCCTTCATCACATTTCTGACATTTTCCACCTTCCCTTCTTTCCAATGTGCTCATCATCACTTGGTCCCTCTTCAACCACCTCCTTATATTTACCTTCTATGCTAATGCTTGATGCGTCATACATATATATATATATATGATCCCAAGTTGTTTTTAAGTTGAGACATGGTCCAGTAATTCAGCACAAGAGTCAGGGCCCACAATCTCTGACAACCTCTTCAATAATTATCCCATGTTTGCTTGTGTGTTCATCAATGATTTGCTTTTGTTAGCCTTTATTAGTTCAAGGTAATGTTCAGTGAAGTATTTATAAGTTTATTAGCTGCTTCAACCTACTCTTTCTATGACATTCAATTTCCATATAAAATAAATCACTTAGAAGGGTCAAATTATTAATTAAATAGGGGTCCATGTAATTTCAATTCAAATAAGGCATGTATGTTAAACACAAAGTATTTAGTTTGAAAGTTAATTAAAACCTCAAGATGAGAAAAATCATGTGACTTGATCTCCTCTTGTTAGAAGCCATGGATGCATGTATACATAATTGAGATGTGTGGAGGTTGAAGATTGAAGGTGTTGTAGCCAACTTATTATGGCCAAACATTTGGTACTCAAAGTGCGTGTATGGAAATCAAAAGATGGTCTAACTTAACCTTCATTTTCACGGGTATCCCTTGAATTCACACCCATCATCAAGCTCTACAAAGAAAATCAGTTTGTAATCACTAAGGATGGCAACGAGTAGGGTATGGGTAGGGTATGCCAAAACCCTTACCCGTACTCGTAACCCCTACCCCTTACCCGTACTCTTCAGGGTAAAAAAAAAAATCATACCCTAACCCTTACCCGCAGGGTACGGGTATACCCGCAAGGTACCTGCTTGCCCGTTGTTCAAATTATCGAATTAAATTTAAATAATAATAAAAATAAATTAATTATACATTATATTACAATCTTTAAACACATGTTCATAAATTCAAAATTACAAGTTAATATATATTTGTTTATCTTACATAAAAATGACGTCTATTTAGGACTCAAATGGTAACTCTACCTTTTGGTTTTTGTTCAAGTTTTAATCTGTCTTGGTTTTTTTGTTTTTAAATTTTTTTCATATATATATTATTTATATTTTTATATAGCTTCAAATTTTATAAATATCTAGTAAGATTTTGAATATAAAAAACATTATAAGTAATTCTCATAAGTTATATCCAATTGATTTTTTTATTAGTATCTTATTTTTCAGAATGTTCTTATAATTTATAGAATAAATTATTATAACATTATTTTTTTATATTTGTTTATTTTTTAATTTAATTATGATTCTTAATATATATCTAAAATTATCAAATATAAATATAAAAATTAAAAATAATATATTAAGAGAAAATTTGAAGTATTATTTTCAAATTAATCACCATAAAAATAGATATTGAGTAAATTGTGAGTAAATGTTTAGTTTAATAAAAAATTATATATATATATATATGAGAGGGTAAGGGTACGGGTATGGGTTTTACCCGTACCCTCTTCAACGGGTAAGGGTAATGTAAGGGTACGGGTAGAGTAGGGGCATACATTTACCCGACCCGTACCCGCTCAAAAACTAACGGGTACCCGTACCCGTATCCAGTCAAAGATGGTAGAGGGTAATACCCTCTTTGACCGGGTACGGGTACAGGTACGGGTATACCCATCGGGTAGGGTACAAATTGCCATCTCTAGTAATCACAGTTGTGAATCACTAGTTAAAAAGGCTGTGCACATTGATGATTTGATGTTATAATACCCAAATTAAGTTGTCCCTCCGAAATTTTCTTTTTTTAAAAAAATAATACTAATAAACAGACATTATTCGTTAAAATAAAATTTTTTAATTTAAAATATTTAGTTTTGATCAGTTTTAATTTAGTTTAAATTAGTTCTAATCATGAATAAGTTTTAAAATAAAATAAATAAAATTCCACATTCACTTTATTCACCAACCGGGCAACTTTTTTAAGATTGTAAAATTAATTAGATTAATTTAGGTTATTTATTAGCTCTAGAATTGACCTATCATTTAAAGTCTAGCGCATGGCATATGACCGTCAATGGTAAGATAGGATGCAAGTGAAGGGAAAACTCCAACCAAAATAAAGAGAAGCATTTCCCTCATTTAGGTTTGTTGGTTTGGTTGAAGTTTTGGATCATCTTTATCTTTAGAATTAATATTACCAAAAGAAGGGCACCTATGAATAAATAAAATTAAGAACGTAAAAGTAATACTTAAAAGTAATTAAGTAGAAAAGTTAGAAAAATATCTAGTGAAGAGAAATTAACCACTCATAAATATTTTAATTATTTTTATAAACTGTAAGATGAATAACAATCTTTTTTTAGTAATTTTAAATTGCTTAAAATACATGGAATTTTCAAGTTTGGTAGGGCTGAATATTTGTTTTAATAAAGTAGACAAATCATGTTACGAGACGTGCATAGTTGTGAACTTAATATCTTAATACATATGCATTCTCATCTTATTTGAGCTAAGGTTCGAATTTGTCTCATCAGTAAGGACATAAAACACCGCATTTTTATTAAAGCATTCTATTATTATTATAAGTTGATTAATTATCATCGAAAACAACTTCCACTTCATTGTAAGACTTGACAACTAATTGACCCATTCGCTTTTCCCTTTAGTTCTACTTTTTGAAAGGAAAAAAAAGAAATGAAAATGAAAGAAACAAAATAAATTGATTGGCAAGTGATGGAAATAGAATAAGTAAGTATTTTATTAATATATTTTATTCATTCACTAAATATCCAATCTCCTTATCTAATTATCCATTTATCTTCTAACCATTTAATTTATTTCATCAATTAAGAACATAAAAAATGAAAGTAAATTTCCAAGAAAATAAAAAAATATATGCAATGAGTAGGCTTCATTTATTTTTACTACATTATTTTAAATATGCGCGAAGAATGTTTACCATGAGATCAACAATGAAGCAATGTGTTGAAGTGAGCTAACTCAAAATGAATGAGTTTATGGCAAAACATGGATTAACTATCTTAAATGAAATATTCAAATTAAATAAAATTTACCGACTAGAATAATGGTTTATATCAGTGAGTGAATTTAATTTGTTAAAAATGATTAAAAATGAAAAAAAAAAAACAGTCATACATTATCACACGAAAGACAATTTATTTTGCCTAACTCTTACATCATAAAGGTAATTCATATAAGTTAGTTCAAGATTTATTTTGTTGCTCACTCAATAACTTTAACTAGTGTGTTATTGGGAAAAATATAAAGCAAATAGAAAGAATGGAAAATTACTTCCTTTCCTCTTTCTTCTTTCTTCCATCATTTTCAAATGTACATTGTAGACGATTATTACTATGAATAATATGAACAATAATAGACAATTAAGGACCACATGAAAGGTTCTAGTCTATGCAGATACTTCAAGTCAATAAACCAAAGACTGTGGAGCAAAAAGAAATGATAATAATTGACCATCTTATCTCCTTAATAAAATGAGTTTAAGTTGAATTTGAAAATGGAATTTTGTATACATTTATTAAACTGAACAAACTTAAACAATGATAGGTTTCTCGAAATTTTTTGTGGTGATAATTGTACAATTTCATTGAGTTAGAAATTTTTGAAATTGGTTAACATCAAAGACATCACGCAAATAGAAGTTATTAAAAGAAAAAAAAAATCAAAGTTACTAATTGTGTATGAAGTGGGTGATACTGTTTTCTTTAGCCTCACAGGTAATAACAAATCTACTTGGTCCTTGTAGAGATTTATCCATTTTTGCCACTTTAACAGATACAAACTGATGATAATATAATATATCTTTGACCATTCAAACCTTATATCAGTTTAAAGCAGTGAAAGAAACAAATTTGCCTAGATGAAAAATATAAATATGTTTCTACTAAATCAATCAAAACAAACAATTAATGGTACCGGTATATATATCTTAATTAGAAGCTTTAAGAAATGTAATTTTTTTAAACTAGTTTTAAGGATAATTTATTACCAATCATCCGAAGAATCTTTACACTTCTATGATTAAGTTAGAGAAATGTCTAATGCGAAAGCATTAAACTCGAATTATTTCAGCTCTTACTAGTCTAATAGGCATGCAATTTGGAAAGAATGCTGAACCTCTTATCTTGTAAATATCTTCTAGATAAATTATGACTTTTAATGCTTAAGCAGGAGGACCCAAAGATCACTCACCGTCAATAAAGACATTTTCTAGACTATTATGATGAACTATGAGTGACTTGGCTTAGCTTTAAATATAGACATTTGAAAGCATCTTTAGCATCTCTGAAAAAGACATCAACCAGATTAATGTCCAATTTTTGGTGACATGTTTCTTCCACAACCTTCAAAAAAAATAGTGGGATGAATATGAATAACAACTAAAGGATGTTGGTAACAAGACAGACCAATCAAACAAGTCAGTGAATTATATTGTCGGTTTTTTTATTTAAATCATTTAGTCAAATAATTTAGGAAAAATTACTGTTCATCCATCGTAATTTTCAAAACTTCCCAAAAACCCCCCTCCTACTTTTACACACCCCGGACAGCCCTTCCGTTAGTGTTTAACTTCCCTTTTACCCCTACCGTTCACTTCAAATGGGTCTATGTTGTGAAATCCCATTTTTGCCCTTGAAAATGGTGGGAAAAAAAAGCACCAAATCACATCATGTCCAACCTTTTCAAGAGACTTTTCGCTTGGTTTCGATAGACAATGCCTAGAAGTTCATTACATCTTGTTCTTCTCCCTCATTTCTCCTCATTTGGTTTTGTTCGACTTCGATTCGCGGTTTCGTAATACGGTGAGAATATCTTCGTTGCTATCAGTTTGACCATTCTGCGGGTGTTTATTATGGCAGCTCATTTGTGGTAGTCTGGGTGAAGTTTATCATACCCGAAATATATAAATCGGTTTCTCCAACTGAAAATGAAGTTGATTTCCATCGGATTGGTCCAGAGTCAGCTCTATCTTCAAATGAAATGTAGTCGATTTTTGTTGTCGGGAGCGAGCATGTGCCATTGTCGAATCCTACTGAAAACGAGTTTATTTCGTTGTAAAGTTCTTCTCGTTTATGGTTATCTATTTGTATATTTTAAATACTGTTTAACTATTTGCTATTATCAGGTTAAATATATTACCAATATTTTTAATAATTGTCGTCTCCGTTTAACTTTATCTTTACCTGTTTAACTATTCATATTAACGTGTAAATTCTCAAAGTCTCTGCGTAAAATATTGATCTTTTTCGTTTGAGTCGAAGTGTTGGCGGTGGCAGGGTGGCGGTGGCAAGGTTATGAGTATTCATGCATAAGAATTAATGACGGCATTAATTCTTGTGCACTGTAACTATAAATATCCGAACACCCGCTCGTTATCATCGATCGATCTCGGTCCACTTTTTCTCTCGGATATGAGCGCCCAACACAGCTTGTGGATTTCACACCATAAATGACAAGGAAAAACCCTTCCCATGGACAACCACTCCTCGTCGTCCTCATCATCCTCCTCCTCCTCCTCATCTGCTTCCTGTGTATGATATTCGCTGGAGTGAGATGAAAATTCGAAGATCAACTCTATCTGAAAGGATGTCTCGTGATCCTCCTCATCTTGAGAATCAATCAGCCGTAATCACGCAACAAGTTAAACTATCTTTTCTTACCCAAGTCGAAATTCCCGCATAATTGCCTGAATGCAGAGGATTCTCCAGCAGTGGATGACGGGCAAACAATTAAGCGGGCATTTCGACTGTAAGAAAAAGAAAGTTTTCACTGATGCGTGAATTGCGGAGGATTCTCTAGAGGAGGAGATCGAGAAACATTCTTTAAAACGGAGTTGATATTTATCACTTGAGACTTTTTGTTACCGTTTAGGAACCTTACGTCAGTGTACAAATATTACTTTCTGTGTTTAACTATCAGGATCTTCGCTTAAGTCACACCATGACACATTGATTAATAGACGTTTTCATGAATGTGTTTGCTTAACCTTTTTTATTATGTTTCGTTCTACGTTGTGCAGGTTCAAGTTAATGCGCATGTTATGCAAACCGCCGTGAGCATTGAATGTACTGAGACACTTGGTGAGTCAAACCCGAAATCTTAATAGAGCGAATGAGGGTCGAGTCAGCGAGTGTCCAAGGTCCCGAGAAGACGTTGTAAATGTTGTAAATGTTGTAAATGTTTTTATTTTTAAATGAAACAAGCTTATTTGAGTGTGAACTTATGATATTTAATCAGATTCTCCATTGCAAATGTTTAAATATTTTAAACAAACAAACCTATTTGAGTGTCTCCTTGTGATAACTTGTGAAATTTAAACAGAGACATAGTAAAAACAATTTGAGAAACAAAGAACGGCATTGTAAACAATACAAAAAGTTAAACAATAATCGATTTACTCTTTAAACAATGACAACGGTGTTTAAGCAAATATATAAAGATGTTTAAACAGTGACCCAGGAGGTACCCATCTTCAATGCGATGTCAGTGAAAGCATTCAATTTAAACAATAACATATATTTTAAAACAGTTAAATCACTATATGTAAACGGTTTACATATTATTTACATGATATAGACTTTAGTTAAACAGGTAATGGTTATTTTAAACACTATATGTATCTGTTTAAACATAAAAAACTTGACGTTTAAACAGAGACTAATGTTGAGATGAGAACTTTCATTCGAGCGATGCCAATATGTCTTCATCGTGACAGTGACATATATTTCCCTTTTTGCCCTTGGGATGGAGGGAAAAATACCGCCCAATCACATCACGTCTAGTTTAACCTCTATGCATACAACTGTGCACTTTTTTGTTTGCCTATCTGACTGCTGTTTGTTGTTTACATCTTCTTCTTCTTCTTCTTCGTCTTCTTTTTGTTCTTCATTTCATTTGGTTTGTAAGATTTGGTTTTCGGCCAATATATTATGGAGAGTTTTTGTGGTATTGCTAGATTCAACGGGGAGGGAAGAGTGCTAATATTCACGGCTCAGACTTCTTGGGAGTTGGTGTTAGCTGAGATATGTGAGCGATGGGGTCTCGAAGTTTCCCTTGTCAGGGTGAAGTTTATCACACCAGATGGATATAAAACGGTTTGTCCAATAGGAAACGATGTTGACTTCCAGCGGATATGTCACGTGCACTCCATCTTCAAATGTGCTATAGTTGATCTTGTTGTCGAGACAGACAATGTGCCATTGCCGAATCCTAATGAAAACGAGTTTTACTCGTTGTAAGTTCATTCTTCTTTATTTGATCCAGTTGTATGGGTTCATTATTGTTTAAATATGTCAGTCACTGGTTAACATCTTGTACTAATCGTTTACGTTATTTGGTAACTGCTTAAGTATTTAATTTAATGTTTAAATATTGGCATTATCACTTAAACATTATATTCTCCACTTAACATATTGATCTTTTCATTTGACTGAAGTGTTGGCAGGAATTCAGATTTTACAAGTGCTCCCATTCAACCCCATGGTGACCCTGACGGTATGGGATGTCTTCCTTCCTCGTCAGATCATTCTGAAGTGCTGTCGTTGGATATTGGACAACGTTTTGACGGTGTTGAACATTTTAGGGACGTACTTCGAAATCATGCAATCAAACGGAATTTTGACTTCAAATTCATAAAGAACGAAAAACATCGGGTGACTGTGGAATGCGCTGCCGATGGTTGTCGTTGGCGCCTTCATGCATCAAAAGAGTATAATAAAAATACTTTCAGAATCAAGACAATCAACACGTCACACACTTGCGGTGGTGGCATAGGTTCAGCGTCACATCCGAAAGCGTCCAAAAAATGGGTAAGCGCACGAGTGATTCAGAAGCTCAAGGACCGGCCCTTGTACAAGGCCATCGACATTCAGAAGGACATGTTGCGGGAACATGGTGTGCACATACCATACAAGCAGGCTTGGTTGGGAAAAGAGCATGCCCGGGTGGTCCTCGATGGCGTGACATCTCCGACTATGATTTGCTTTGCTTTGGTATGTGGATAAGGTGGGTCGAGACAAATCCCGGCGTTGCGATCATGGAAAGAGGCGGTGATCGTTTTAAAGCGTGCATTCTTTTCTTTTCGTAGCGTGTATTGTGGGATTCAAGAGGGCTTGCGGGAGTCAGCTGCATTTTCTCAATGGTACCCACCTCCTTGGAAAATATCGGGGTACACTACTGGGTGCCACAGGGAAAGATGGAAACAATGGTTTTTTCCACATCACCTTCGGTATAGTCGACAATGAGACCGATGCCAATTGGACTTGGTTCATATCTAAGTTAGGCGATGCTTTATATGAGGAAGGAGATTATCATGAGATAATTACCTTCATGTCGGACAGGTCCAAGGGCCTTGTGAATGCAATTGCGAGAGTCTTTCCTTCTTCGCCACATGCATACTGTCTTCGACATTTGGAGGCCAATTTTATGAAAGCCAATGTCAGACTTGGGAAGACATTGAGGGAGGAGTGCTGGTCTATATGCTTCCGCATTGCGTGGGCATCCACGGCCAAAGATTTCGATGATACCGTGAATGAACTGCAGGCCACATCACCCGAACCTCATCACTGGTTGATTAATAAATCGGATATGGCACATTGGTCGAATTATCTGTTCAGAGGTGATCGTTGGGATGAGATGTATTCAAATGTTGCGGAGTCGTTCAATGCTTGGATCAAAGAAGCTCGTCATTTACCGGTGACAAAAATGGTCGACTCCATAAGGTCTGCGAATGTTGATTTACACTTAACATTTAGTGTTACCCTTTAAACATTTTCCATCTTTGTTTAATTAGACTTGTCTGACTTTAAATATTAATCCTTTCATTTAACTATTTACAATAATGTTTAAACATGTTTACGAATTATTTAACCATCACTGTCTTTGTTTAACCTTATTTGCCAGGTTCAAGTTGATGCGCATGTTATGTAACCGGCGTGAGCAAGCAAACAAATGGGAGACCTACTTATACCCAGACATACATTCGAAGGTAGAGATAATTGTTGAGGATAGCCGAAATCTTCGTGTTGGTCGTTGTGTCGATGATCGTTACGAAGTGATCGACCTGTGCAGCAACTCTGTAGATCTTGCCATCAGAACTTATTCATGTCGAAGGTGGTAAGTTTATAGCATCCCTTGCAAACACGCTTGCGTTGCAATAATGCAGACAAACACCAACGTTCATCGATTTATTAGCGGCTACTTCACCGTCGACAATTACAAACTGGCGTATAAGGAAGCTATATTCCCCATACCCGACGATGGCAGGGCCTTCGGACGGAAATCGTGAGCTTCGTTCTGCGACACTGTGGCGAGAAGGTAGCCTGGGCATCCTAAACGAAAGAGGATAGAGTCGCAAGCGTTTGATGTCCGCGAGTTACATTGCACGGCCCGCCATGGATCCGGTCACAATCGTATATCTTGTAATGAAACTGTCGCCGACTAGGCATTGTAAATAGCTGACTTCAAAAGAGAAACAATCTGAATTGACTGGAAATTTTTAATATTTAAACTCTTATTTTTACGATGTTATCGATTATTTAAAGCAGAGACGGTGTTATGTTAAGACGAAAAAAACTTAATTTTTAAATGTTTGAAAGCCCGATATTTAAAGCGATAGATGGTAAAGTTAAACAATTAAACTGAAATGTAAACAATGACACTGTAAATTAAACAATGAAATGAAACTAAATGTAATTTAACCTGCTTTACAATTAAAAACAAACAAAATTTACATTGACATATACGAGTCAGGTTCTTCGAAAATGAAAATAATGAATTGAATTTGTCCTGGTTTACATTCGAAAACAAAATTGACATTAACATATACAAGTCCTGTTCTGCGAAAATAAAATTTAACCCGCTTCGGACGACCCCTTTCTCATGAATGCCGTACGCCTCCCTCCTTAAGTATCGCGGGTAACATACTTTAATCTCGGGGTAAGGAACATCATGCGTGGTAGCCGTAGCATCTCACCCCAAAGTAATTGCTCGATAAACCGCATGACATAGACGGCGCAATTGGCACTTCCTTATTTTTCTGCAGTGGGGTTTCCATGTCAGTAAGCAGTGGGTACTTTCTGATCGCCGACTTCGCCGAGTGCATATCGGCGGTAGTGTCGAATAGATTCATTGTCGAGATATGCAAGTTGAGATTAAGATACCGATTAAATAACAAACACTATCAATCGGACATAATTAAAGAACTTACCATGTCCAACGCGTCTTTTTTCGTACTCGCGCATGAAGAATAATGCCTGTATTCTTGTTTGTCATTATCAAGGGCGACGACATGGAAGTGGTCATTCATTATTATCGGGAGGATGACAATTTGAACTTCATGCAAGCTGCACGCGACATCTCCGATCATAGCCATGGTTGTTTCGTAATGGTCGTCACTGCTTTGACATAAAGCAGTAGCCGGTGATCTTATGATGGAGGCGCACTTCTTATAGGGATATGGCACTTTGCTCAGCGACTTTTGTATTATGCATACAAAAGCGTCCATCACATCATCTGTGACCATCTCCTTAACCTCAAGCAGGGTGTATAATTTATCCCGTGTAGTGCTGACAGTGTCATTCTTCCACACGATAGTGCTGAGATTAAACGATAACAGATATAATTAGACCATATTCTAAATATTTAAATGATATTATCAATGTTCAAATAATATTATAAATAATTAAACGTTAAGTAGTTAAATTAAATGATAACATATAAACATTTAAACACTATCACAAAAAGTTAAACACTATCTTAAAAACTTTAAACACTATCATGAAAACTTTAAGCTTACCTGTCCAAACGGCATTTAAGGAAGATCCTCATCAACTCCTGCTCGTATTTGTTAAGACGCGATTAGCCAACCCATTTTTTCTTCTTCGGAACGAAGACTTGCCGAGCCGTCTTGTCCCAATTTTGATTGGCCTTGATCATCTCCCTCGTTGCTCGGTCGGGGTCTTCATGGGGCACTCGTCGTTGAGCCTTGACGGTGTTCGCACGGCGACATCTTCCTTCGATCGCGGGGGACGGCGACAGCATCAACCGCAGACACATCCTTATATGGTTGTTGTTGTTGTTGGATTGTGTCTGGCTTTGATGCGGGGACAACGACAGCATTAACCGCAGACATACCCTTACATGCTTCTTTTTGTTGTGGGATTGTGTCCTGCTTCGATGCAGTACAGTCGGCCACGGCCACGACCACGACAGCAGTTCAGCGATCTTCTCGGTAGTGGCAGCGACAGCGAGCATCAGCGGGAGACACACCCTTAGCTTGTTCTTGTTCTTCAGGGATTGTGTCCATCTTTGATGCCGCAATCTCGGCAGCCGGTTCCACCGGGTTGGGGATTTCGTTAACGAGTAAACGATCTTCTCAACCGCGGCAATGGTCACATCATCTACGATGTCCTCCACCGTCATGGCCATGTCATCTACGGTGACAGACTCAGTAACAGCAACAGCCGCCGATGGTGTTGATATTGTTTCATTGTCCACCGGCGGTGGAGACATAGGGAGTATTGTTCTCCTCTTTTTCGCAAGTCTCTTCGAATGTGGCCGTCTTGGAATGGCCACCCCGATGATGTCGTCGTCGTCGTCAAATTCTGACGGCTCGTCCGTCTCGGGTGGTTTATTTCTTCGGAGGGACGGTGCAGTCGATTGTGAACGTCCTTCAAGTGCCTCAATACGAGCGACAAGCCGAGGAAACTCGGTCATCAATATCTGGCACGCCTGCTTAAGAGTTGCAGTGACATCTTCGCCTAAGGTAGTCGGTGGGGCTGCCACGGTCGGAGGGCCTGCCATGGTCGGGGGGGCTGCCACAATTGGGGGGACTGTCGTTGTCGTGGTAGTCGGTGCATCCTTGGGATCTTGCCGAAACGGACTTTCTTTCCCGTTCCGGTCAGCTCGTAAAACCATACGTTAAGCGCGACCGAGCACCCCTTAATATATCCTGTGTTGGTCTTCTTCCAGACGCATCTATCTTACACTCGAGGGGCTGCTTGTGGAATGTCCTCCATCAGCCACTTGTGTGTTGCCTGCGCCTATGCGTATCGCCCCATGGCAGGTAGATCATCGACATAATCAACGATCCAGTTCGGAACCGAGCATGATGTATTTGGGAAGAGGACTGTACCCATGAGGTACACCATCAGGAGTTTGACAAAATTATTTTCTTCCCCCCTCTGTCGAACAAGTTGCGCAAGAGTGCTCTTGATGAAGTCTCTATGTCTCTCGTAGGTTTTTGATAAATACCTCCCTTCGAACGCTGAGCGGGTTTTCTTCTTCTGAAACATGACTGCGTCGCTATCGCAACACAGACCAAGAACGAGAGCCACATCCTGAGGCCTGAAACTCAGCAGGTTTTCCCCGATCCTGAATTTATTGGTGCGGCCATCGTACCTTTGTAGTAGAGAATCAAGAAGGGCCCTCCTTGGTATATAGCTTCCAGCTCAGTGAATACTGCAAACGGTGTCTTTCGGATGATCTCCCAGTGTCGAGGGGTCATGTTATCTTTCAATTCAGCTAAGGTCTCTACTACCGGTGTCAAATAGCATCGCCCATTAACTAGGTTGACCGCCATAGTCACAAGCCTGCAACAATAACAACACATTCAACATGCAGTATTGACAAATGTTTAAGCGGAAATATAAGATTTTAAACGGTAACCTTCAGTTCTTAAACAGAGATATCAATTGTTAAACAGAGAACTCGTTTATTAAACAGAGACAACAATACTTAAACAGAGACAACAAAATTTAAACTGTAACATCTCATTTCTTAAACGTAAACCTCATTTGTAAAACTGCAACCATATCAAATGAAAGGGGAAATGTACATTATAAATATTACACAAATCATAACAATCGAAAAAACTATTTCGATAGTGTATACAGACGAAAGCGCAAAACAACACAAAACCTAGCCGAGAAAATTGCCCTGCAGACTAACAAAACCCCAGCCGAGAAATCCCCCTGCAGACTTCAATATCTTCCAACAAAAACAGGAGCACAAAACGAAACCGAAACCATAAAACCATACTCAATACCTTAGATTGCAAACTGATGAAATGCCAACTACTTGCGCGGGACTTCTCCTTCGAGGTATCGGTGGAAAGGGAAACGCTACAATTACAGAGGCTGCGCCGGTAGAGACAACTTCGGAGACAGCTTCGAAAATGGAAAAACTGACACGCTAGTTGAGAAAAAATAACTAAAAGGCTCTAGTAAATTCATCTCTTAGGGTTAACCTACGGAAAAACCCCCCCACTTCCCCTCATACCGCCGAAATGGCTGCAGTCATGACTCCCCATGCAAGGGCATTTTGGTCCATAAAATTTGAAAATCACTCTGTTGACATCCATTACATGCTTTGGGGGTTGAAAAACTATGGAATTAAAAAAAGTAAAGGGGTTTTTGGGGAGTGCAAAACTAACGGGGTGTTTTTGGCAATATTGCAAACTTAAAGTGTGTTTTTGGCAATTTACAGAATAATTTATCTAGAGAAAATACTGAAACACTCATTTATATTGGTGTGACATTATTTATTTTGTTAATTCAATGAGTCAAATTAGGGGTGGCAAAAATCCGGGTTCTAACAAAACCGGGTTTGGATAACTACTAATATAAATAAAAAAAAACTTGTGTCCGGATCCGGCCCTTTTTTAAATCCAGATAAACTTAACATGTCCAAACCCAATTTATTTTAAAACCTGGTTGTCTGGATGTTCAATTTGTCCGAATCTATAAGTGTTTAATTCACACTAAATGGCAAAAACCAATGTCAACAATCCAAAACTCAACTCAAATCATACAAAAATCTAAGCCATAATAGGAAAAACAATATACGTTTGAAGTTTTTAGAAGAATGGGTTTAAAACAAATGGGCTTTTGTGGGCTTTTAAAATTTTAGGGGGTAAAAGGGCCCGGTTGTCCGAATTTTCATGTCCGGACCCGCCCCCGGATTTAAATTTGGACAACCAAGCCATGTCTGGACCCGGCCCGTATTTGCATAACTTATGTCCAAACCCTTTTTATTCTTGGGCGAACAAAAACGGGCTTGCAGGTCCAGACAGACTATTATCACCCCTAAGTCATATGCATGGTTCATATAGTGTGATATTGTTACTTACTAGTGAGATAATGTCTTTTTTTTGTTATTTGTAGAAGTAACAAGAAATAAATCGGATTAAAAGTACATGTAATGTAATTGGATAGTGTAGATTTAAAGACTCATACTATCATTGCTTTATGATTAACTGAGAAAATTTGTAAATTTGGAATTATATGTGGTAAGTGCTTGAATGAATGTATTTACGGTCCATCACTTACGACCATAAGCTGGATAATAAAACAAGATAGAAGAACTTACATATCAGACTTACCATCATAAGTGATCCCATAAGGTTCGTGACTCATCATTCCCAGCTCCTTACGACCACATTCTTACTCCCATAAGCAACCCATGAGTGGCTAGGTATAAATATTTTTGAAGAGGATTGTTTGGGCATCTTATATTCTATTCGAAGGAAGGCTTAGGAGAAGAAAGGGTGCCCGATTTCCAGGGCTTTTGAGGCTATTCAAGAGGGAGATTCAGCCTACCTATTGGAGATTAGAGAGATTAGAGCCGTGAAGGATTAGCTTGCCGGTGTTCGTAGAAGGTCCTTTGGCGTTCTACGACAATCACCTCTTTACACAATTGAGAATAGGGGTTTTGTGTTTTTTTTTTTTAAATTCTTGGTGCATCTTATTGTTTGAATGCTTGTTCTCCTCTAATGGAGAGCTAATCTTGTAGATGTTTTGGTGTAGACGAACTCTAGGATTTATTCTATTTTGACATTGGTTATAGTTCTTTATTCTTTAATTGTTCCTTAATTGCAATCCATTTCTATTTGAATTTAATGGTGTGTTTTTCAATGTATGAATGCCATCGAGGCAACAGTGCTAATTTTCTTGTATGATGTGCTTTGTGACGAGTAGAAATACTCACCTAGCATAGACAACCCACAATTGGATGGGATTGTGAGTAAGTCTAGCAATGGGGTACTTTGAATTTGAGAGTTCTCCTCCATTAATCCCCCCAGTGATTTAACAAGTAATTCTATGCTCTTCGCAATCGTAGGGAATAGTTTTTAGGAGAAATCACATTTCTACTCTGTATGAGATTAAGGAAATTACTTTGCAAGAGGAATTGTCTACTATGAAATCCTTGTTAAATTCATATTAAGATTTCAAAGAGTACAACGTGGCTATGCGGTGTCTATATCAGCACTGTATAGAACAAATTGCTATTCATCCTTGCCGGAGGGGTTTAGTATATTTTAGGATTTTTCTCGGTTCAAATAGGATTTTTTTACTTATACAACCATTGTCTTGGACTTATAAAACCCTAGAGAGGTTCTACGCCTGAGCATCCTATCTCTCCCTGAGTTTCGACATATTTACTTCTTGTATTCTTGCTTTTAAATCTTTTTCTTCATATTTTCTTTGCACATATCACACTCTTTGGTTAGGTTATTTTTTAGGATTATAACTAATACTAGTGCTCTCAATCTTCTCTATGGATCGATACCTTACCCAGTGCACACTTTACTACTTGGTCGACGCGTACACTTCTATTAACCCTTATCACTGTAGCAGCTTATGAGGAATGTAAATGAGTCACTATAGCAACAATTGAAAGGGATTGTGAGTACGCCTAGAGATAAGTTACTTCTGAGGCGAGAGTTCTCCTTCCACAATTCTTCCGAGTGAATTGACAAGTAATTCAAAATGTATTGCAATTGTAGGGTGTTGTTTTAGAGAGAGATATTAATTTCACTTTGTATGGAATTAGGGGCAATTACTTTGAGAGAAGGATTGTATACATTTTGAATGCTTGTCTACTCTTATAAGAGTCCATAGAGTACACAGCAGTTGTAGGGTTGTCTGTATCAGCACCGTATGAGATCAGTTACTACTCACCTTAAGAAAGGAGGTAGTATAATTTAGGAACTCTCTCAGTTCAATTTAGAATACTAGACTTATACAACCATTGCCCTGGACTTAACAAATCCTAGAGTAAATTCATATGCTCAGACGCCTTTGTCCCATGCTTGATTTACCCCTTGTTTTTTTCCATCATTAATATCTTTGCGTTTGTGCGACTTTGTTCACCGACTCTTGCTTTAGGTTAAATAATAGGACGAATGTTTGTACTAGTATTTCCTAATTCCTTGTGGGTAGGGCTGTAAACGAGCCGAGCCGAGCTGAGCTTTGTCTTGTTCAAGCTTGGCTTGTTACTATTTAATCGAGCTTGAACTCGAGCCTAGCTTTCTTCGAGCTTCATTTTTTATGTTCAAGCTTGGCTCGTTACTATTTTAACCGAGCTCGAGCTCTAATCGAGCTTCTTTCGAGCTTCATGCTCGAGCTCAACTTGTTAAGAAAATTCGAAGCTTAGACTTAGCTAGGTAACTTGATTAAGGCTTGACTATTTTTTTTATATTTTATTTTTTTATTTAGTAAACTTATTTAATGAATCATTATCAAGTGTGACTCAACTCAATTTGAGTTTGATTATATTAATGATTGTTACAAATAAAATTGTAAATGATACTATAAATGAGCTTTTAATTATACAATAAACGAGTTCTTCACAAGATTTAATGAGCCGAGTTTGGTGGTGTTCAAGCTTGGCTCATTTATCTTATGAGCTCATTTAACTTAATAAACTAGTTGACTTGAGCTTTTAATGAGCTTAGCCTTCGAATAGTAGTTTATAGCCCTATATGTGTAACTCAAATTGACAACAATGACATAGTCACATATACACCTTAATATACATATACATATACATATATATAATGTAATATATATATATATATATATAAACGAGCTCACAATCGAGCTTATAAACGAGCTTGTTTATGAGCTTGGTCACGAGCTGTGTTCGCGAGCCAAAACGAGCCGAGCTTTTGGCTGCTCAAGCTTGGCTCGTTTATTAATCGAGCTTGAAAATGATGTTCAAGCTTGGCTCGTTTACAATATGAGCTAAACACGAACGAGCCTTTATCGAGCCGAACACCGAGCTATTCACGAACGGCTCGGCTCAAATACACCCCTACTTGTGGGATCGATAGCCTTGATTTTAATCACACTATATTACTTGAATAACACGTTCACTTATGTTTCATAGGTAACAATTAGTCCCTATCAATATGAGATTCCTATTTTGAGTTCAACTAAACATGCATGAATTTTTTAAATGAACACTATTTATATTATTTATTTTTTTTTAATTTTTTTAATGACAAAATAGACAAGCTATCTTAAGGGAGTGCACAAAAGAGGAGTTAATATCTCATCCCATTAGCTAAGGTTTGAACCATTTTTTTTTGTCAAATATATAAATACCTTACGCAAAAGACTCAATTAGAATAGATCAAAAGCTCATTGCACGATTTCTAGTTTTTTTTATTTACTAATTTATTTCAATATGTTGTTCTCAGGGATGAGCTTTTTCAGGGTTATTTAATACTTCAGAGAAGTTGCAGATTTAAAGGCATATTATTAATACATTGAAAATTGAATCTTACCCAATGAATTGGCAGAAATAATTGTAGTGTTTATGTGAACTATTATGTATGTACATGACGATAATTCAATGTGTTTGAACTATAATAATTGAGCTTAAGTTGCTAAGACTACTGTATTAACCACAATATGTAAGGTTGTCTAACATAGTAATTGGAATTAATTTAACATAATAAATATAAAAAAAATTATTGCTATCTTAAATTTAACCAAGTATTTATAAACAAATTGTTTGTTGAGTCACATTGGAAGTGCTAATTCATTTTAAAGATAAATAATATATATTAGTTTTGAAACAATAGCAAGATTCAGAAAATTTTAAATTAACTAAAGCAATAAAATTTTGTGTGAAGGGCCTTAACGTTCCTGCCATAGTTTCATTTGCATGTAGGTTCTGACAAACTTGCAAGTGCTATATGTATATCCTACGCTTTGAACTTATATATTTTAATGAAGGACGATGACCAATAAATACCACAGTGAAAATATTTTATTGCAATATTTATCACTATAACAAAAAACTCAATTTGCGACACATTTTTGCTACACAAAAAATCCAAAATGTGTCGCAGATCACAATTTGCAACATAATTTGCGACAAAACAAAATGTGTCGCGTTTTCAGATGTCGCAAATTTTTGCGACATTTTTGAAAAATGTGTCGTAAAATTTGTGACACGAAATGAAAACGTTGCAAATTTTATCGCAATTCATGGGTATTCTAACACAATATTTGCAAAATAATTTGCAACGATATGCGACATTTTTTGTGGCACATTTTGTGTCTCGCAAATTGTATTGCAAATGTGTAAAAATTTTTGCAACAAACCTTACAACACATTTTGATTGTCGCAAAACTTTTTGTGTCACAAATTGTGTTGCAAATGTATTAGAATTTTTGCAACAAATCTTGCGACATATTTTGATTGTCGGAAATTATGTTGCAACTTTGTGAAATATTTTGCGACACATTTTTATTGTCATAAATTAATTATTCATAACAAATAAAATTGTGAAATGATTTGCGATTATTTGCAATAATTTTTTATATATTTTTTTACAAACCTGTTTTAAAACCTAATTTATAATCCTCAACAATAACTTTTATAATATTTTGCAAAATAAGTATTCCGGTCTATAAATATCAAAAACAACAATTCAATTATACATGGCCACGGTTCAGGAACCGCCGGTTACGGTTCCTGAACCGTTGGTTCCGGTTTCAAAAACCTTTGAACCGGAACCGAACCGCCTAGGCAAGGTTTATGGCTGTTCGGTTCCGGTTCGGTTCGGGTTCCGGTTCTGGTGGTTCAGTTCAATGGTTCCGGTTTAACAGTTCAAACGGTTCATGTTTTTTTTTGTTAAACTAAATAATTCAATATTTCAAATTAAATGAACAAAAAAATACTAGAATTAATTTAATACAATATTTTATTAAAAAAATAAAAGTATTAATAATTCAAAACGATATTTTGCAATAAAAGTACAATAGGGGAAGAAATAAAAAAAATAAAGGGCTTGAACTTAATTATATGAAGTTGCCTACGTATCCTCTAGAGGAATCAAAGCCCACGTAGTTCTTCTTTTATTTTTATTATACATATTTTCCATATTTTCATAATGTCTAATTGCTTGCATCATTGTCAGAGGAGTTGGAAGTAGAAGCCGCCGTTGTTGTACCTGAGCCATCATTTACCCACTCGTCTGATGATGATGATGAGTGTATAAGGTCATCTTGACTTCGTAGCCTAGCTCTTTCCCAATCATCAAGGCAAGTTTGTGCTTCCAATGATTCTGGACCTAACCTTGATCGTCTTTCATCTAAAATATTGCCTCCATTACTAAATGTTTGTTCAACTACCACGGTAGAGGCTGGAACTGTAAGGAGTTGTTTAGCAATCTTGGCTAAAGTAGGAAAAGTCTCTGTGTGCCTACTCCACCATTTCAAAATTGAAAAATTTGGACCTATATCATCACCAAACTCAAAAACTGTTGTTAAAATTTAGATTGTTGTTTTAAAAATTTGAGTAACAAACTAATAATATAATTAGTTAAGTTTCAATTTTCAAACATATTATCAAAATCATCACAATTAAAGTATTATGTTTAGATAATCACCATAAACATAGATAATAGGTAAATTGTCGGGTAAATGATTACTCGGACCTAACACTAACAAATTATTATGAGATTATATTTTATATTTGTTCTATAATATTTTATTTTTTTAATTTAATTACGATTCTTAATATAAATCCAAAATTTAATTTTGATAATATTATGCACTTTCAAATATAATGGGAAAATCATCATAATGAGATAATTTATAAATTAATTTTAAAATTTAGATTTAATTTGTTGGTTTTAAAAGTTTGAGTAACAATATACTTATATACTTGGTTAAGTTTCAAATTTCAAAGCTCGTAACCAGATGTGCAGGACATTTCATTTTTTTCAAACATAGAAGTGACATGCAAAGACTAGAAAGAGGTCAATTTCATTCAATCAAAATGGTAAATTACTAAATTTACAAGTAGGAACATAACTTGTTTTGTTTTATCTCATCATCTCATCTTTAAGCATGGTACAAAATAAAGATTATTTGTCATATATTGAGCTTCTTTCTTTATAGAGATATCATCATATAGTATAGCAAAACCACTTAAAAATTAACCATAGTCATAGACAAAAATTAAGTTAGACCAATTTACTGTGTAAGTAGATGAATGGATTCAAGGGCAAAAGAGTGGAAAAATGAAAATGCAAAGGGCGAATGGCAGAAGTAATTTGATATCATGCCCGCACAAACCAGAAATTTGATAGAATCTATTAAGGAACACATGGCGCACAATCACATTATCAAACATTTCCATGCAACATATTTAGATATACAGTTTTCTTAAATGCTATTCATCAGACAAATATCTACTGAGGTTAAGATGCAATGTTAAGTACAGAAAAATATATGACTCTAAAAGATAGTTGTGATCCATGTGCACAAACCTACTACGATGTGATTGAAACTTAATATTCAAGTTAGTATGAGCAGAAAAATGAGATATGCAACAGACAAGAAGTAACGTGCTCTGGCAAAAGGTAGCTAGAAAACAAAAGTTTGATTCAAGAATTTAGGAAAAAGAAAGACTCACAAGTCAAAAGTCTTATGAAAAAAGGAATAGGACCTCGGAATACTTCTTCCATCTAAAGCATTTCTTGCTTCAGAGACAGTTCCTGAATCAGTGAACTGTATCAACACCTAGAGAATTTTGGTAGCTTGATCAATGATTCAATATATATTATGAGCTAAAACAAGAAACAAATGGGATGAAAACAACCTGAAAACTAGCAGCCTTTTCAACTGTTGCAATTTTGTGAACAAACCCGAAAAAAGAGAGCACCTAAGAATTATAAAGGGCAACATGATGATAAATGAAGATGGCAACATTTGAAAGTGTTCATCATAATATTCACAGTAATAGGTTTTAAAGAGTAAAAGACAACTGCAATTGATATCATTTCAAGGGTGGAAAGGCACCTGTAAATAAGAGCATGACAATTCATCAAACTCCAGTTCCATCATAAATAGTGCAATATAAACATACAAGAGGAGTACGATGTATGGGACCTATGGGTGAGAAAAAAAAATGATGCAAACTAAACACTCATTGATATGAGTGAGAAAAGATAATCTAGACATCCTTCAACATATGTGTATCACTAGCTGACCGAAACATCTACTCTACTTTTAAGCTGACTTAATTTATTGAGTCATGATGAATGGTGTCATTGACTCCAAAGCGCGATAGCAAAAAGTTAATGCAGATGAAAACCCACATGTTTCATTATTTAACAAACTTTATAGATGTACATGATAGTCATATATGCATCTTACCAATCCGCAAAATCACCTCAGAAAAAACTGTAGATCTCTCTGCCAACATCCCCAAAGAAAATCTTGTTATAGCTTGTGGTTACAAAGTCTATGAGCTCATGAAGTTTCGATACCTATAATTAAGCATTTCTAAGTCGTTGATAGGTACATTGCAATAAATTAGAGGATAATGACAAAGGAAACTTACCACCCAACTTTCTGGTAATGGTAGATTCAAAAGAGAATCTTCTGCATCAAACTGAAATGGTACAATAATATAAGTACTTAATGATGGTATTAATGGATAAGAGGCTCAGCTCAAAAGTATAATAAGTTTTAGAAAGAAAATTTATGTTTTATTCCTTTCATAAATTAATAATTTCTAATTTCTCACAGTTAAGGTGACTCAAGCACATTGGCAGATAACTTTGGAAAATTTTGGCATCATAGTTTGGCTCATGAAATTAAACCATCTGAATCATCTTCCTAAGCACCTGAACTAGCAAAAAAGAAAAAAAATTCTTCAGCAGGTGATCATTGGGTATACTCTATGAATTGGTTGGTTTGTCTTCATGAGATATGAAGACTGTGCATATCTAAAAGTTGCAACATATCAACTTTTCATTAGCGTAAATGGAGGCCAACCAATTATGCCTTGAGGGCAATACAATGGCTAACACTTCAGGCAAGTGCTTTAAAAGGGTATTATGGATTTGAGTATGATATTGTGGTTATTTTATTGAACAATTCGAGAGATCCCAAAGAAGTATGAAAAGATCCATATAAATGTTTATCATATCACTCAAAGGTTCAATGGAGTTTGCATTCAGTTTCTAGCAAATTTCTGCATTCTATTTGTAAGGTTGGGAAGGCTAAAAATTGTGTACATGCAAGTTGATGGGCCTAATACAGTGGTATTTCTCCAATTTCACTGAAAGAGAGGAATTCTTAGTCCAGTATGACACTTTTTTTTTCCTTTTTAAAGATAACATATTAAAGGAAGCATGGAAAATTTTATGTAATTTTTTAATGTAAGAAAAAAATATGGCAGACATAAATTAAAAATTTATTTCAAAAACCACATTAGCACTAGAATTGATGCCATATCAGCAGTCTCCACAACCTGCTTACATATTTTGACACCACCATACAAGTAAACCAAAGAAACTATGAACCTTGTATGCCAATAAACTGTCCCATGCAGACCTATCTGATTCACTAGGCAAATTTTGTAATACAAACTTGCCAGCATTCCACAGTTTGTTAGTGAAAGCCTTGTTAGAGTTCAATCTCTCAGTGGACAAATTAAGGTCCTGAAATAATGCAATAAGAAAAGTAGGAAGAATTCTTTTAAAAGACCCCCTGCCGCCCCTTCCTCTCTCTCTCTCTCTCTCTCTCTCCCCCACTCTCTCTCTCAATTTGAAAGATTAACAAATAAAAATTTTGAGGGAAGAAACCTGGCGAGCTGTCCCCAAAGAAAGAGTGAATCGTAAAGCATCCTTGCCATATTCCTTGATAGTATCGATAGGATCTATCATGTTTCCTAATGATTTTGACATTTTTCGTCCCTGAACATCATAACGACAAAACAAATTATTGAATCGCTAAGGACATGTTAATTTTGAAACATCCAATCACAAAGTGGAAGTAAATCATAAAATACATTCATGGAGGTAAAACGTACATTGAAGCAGATAAATATCAGGTCAAAGCATTACATCTATCACTACACCAAATTATAATTTTGGAAGCATATATGAAGAGGTGATTTTAAAACAACCGGCTCAACAAAGAGAAATGAGGAATTACTTCATGTTTTAGAGTCGTTTTAAAACAACCGGTTCTAAAGTTTAAAATAATAATAATAATATGAGTAATAATAAATCTCAGTTGCCTCTGTGTTTCTCTTTGGAGCCTCTTTTCTTTTCTCTTTATTACATCATTCCTTTTGCCGTGGAAGCAGCGCCGAAGTTGTGGGAGGCGACGAAGAGATGATCGCGGCGTTGGGAGTCATTGCGAACGGGAAACGAGAAGAGGGGAGGGAGACGGCGGAGGAGAGGAGAGGGCGGGGAAAACGTTGATGGTGCTGAAGTTGCAGGAGATGTAGATGGGGACGAAGAAGAAGTCAACGGAGAAGGGATCGAGGGGGCAGACTGGGAGGCGAGGAGGGTGGTGTGGAGGGCTCTCGATTGGATCTAAAATCAGGTAATCGGAAACCCTAGGATCTGACATTAGGTGATAAGAAATCCTATTTTCCACAATAATTTTGATCGTATAATTTGAATTTTTGGTAATTTGATCAGAATTTGATGACTTTCGATTTGAATTTCCTTGATTCTTGTTGATTGTAATTGCACCTTGAATCAGATGGTAGAGCAATGATAGAGATCAGAAAAATGGGTCACAGGGTGGACCACGAGTATGATTATTTCTTTAGGATAGTGCTAATTGGCGATTCTGGAGTTGGGAAATACAATATCCTATCGAGGTTCACTCGCAACGAGTTCTGCTTGGAATCTAAATCCATTTCTGTCTGGAGATCGCCACTAGGATGCTTTAGGTGATCTTGTTCTCTGACTTTCACTATTGATGATCTCCTATTATCCTGTTCATTAACTGCTACTTATTATTTGAATAATTTCTTTGTTCTTCTTGTAATTTTTAACTAACTATGAGCCTTCAATGATGTAGTCCTTATTGTAAAAAAAAATTAGATCTTTATTAGTTTGTTAGACCTTTAGGTATTCCATAAAACAGTGGTGGTATGCATCATGTGTGAGATGTAGTACTACTATACCTGTAAAAAGCAGAGAACTTATCAGTTTTTTTAGCCCATTAGGTCTTTAGGTATTCCATGGAATAGTACTAAATTTTTAAATTTCGATGAAGAGGGTCATGGAAACCACATGTGTGGAAAAGGTTGGATCTTTATTAAGTTTTGTTTTTGTGGTGGTGGTGGTTTTTAAAAGAAAATGTAGACAAATTCGGTATTGAATTTTTATTTTTGAGTAGAATAAAATACAAACTGTTTGATTGTAGTGGTGGTTTCTTTGGTTCTTCAGTTCTTTTAATATTTCATGAAATAATTGCATATTTTTGCAATTCATAGGCCAGAAGCTATAGAAACATGTTTGGTGTGGAGGGCATGTAGGAAAGAATCAAAGAGAACTCAAAAAGATTAACCACACTACACCAAATTATAGTAATAGAGGCAGACAAGGACAACCGATTTTAGAAAACTGGCTCAAATGAATGGGATTAAAAAATTAATCCCACTTTCAGAACCAGTTTAAAGCAATGGGCTGTATAAGTGTTTAAATACTTTAAAATAAATTTAGCCAATCTCACTGTGGACCCTTTTCTTTTGGTTTTTTCAGCAGTATTGTCTTCAAGATCCGAACGATTGTGTTGGATGGCAAGCGGACTGCAAATTTGGGACAGTGGGTCGGGAACTGTTTTGATCAATAACGACTGGTAGGTGTTTTTGAAACATTGTTGGACGAACAACTGTCTGCTTGATATTTTTATGATTGGGAGGAATTTCTTGAGAGGACATTAGAATATAGAGTTTGCAGATCAACCTTTTTCATTAACTTTATATTCTATCTGCAGAATATTATCGAGGTGCCATGGACATTTTGCTCATTTAAAATGTGATTGATGAGTCATCATTTAACAGTAATTTCCTCACTTTGCCTTTGATGGTAAAATGTGTCACTTTTCATTTTGACAATCTCCATGCTGCATCCTGCAACTTACAGACATTAAGAACTGGATTTGCAACATTGAACAACATGCATCAGACAATATGAATAAGATTCTTGTGGGCAACAAGGCTGATATGGATGAGAGCAAAAGGGTATGTATACTTATTACCTGCTTAGAAGGTTATCTTTTTAATTTAACATGTCACATATTACGGCTTTTATGTTCTTGTTTGTAGTTCCTTTCCCAACCATTTAGTAATATATATATCTATATATATATTTAACTTTTGCATTTTGTGGAATTCAAGGTTTTGTGAATATTCTTTTCCATTGGTTTATAAACCTGCTCCCATGTCTTCAAGCTGTTGTGTTCTTGGCCTTGGCTGTGAATTGACGCGTACTTTTTTTAATACTGCTCTTCATGGAATTCAAGTTATACCAATAGCCATGGTCCATTGATTTAATTTTGTTACTATAGCTTCTATTGCTAAATGTCTCTAAATTTCCTGTGCAAATTGACTTTCCTTTTCTTTGCCCTAGTTCAGTCATACTATTTCCTTTAACTAGGTGAGGGAATCGTATTAATTTGAAGCAGGATGGTTATTATTGCTGATATATCTTAGAGGGACACTTACTTTTGAAGCACTCTTTTAGTTTTGGTATTTCTCTATTATTAATTACAATCAGTGCTATTATTTTATTTTGTGAAGCGTTGGTGACTTCAATGGGACAAGCACTTGCTGATGAATATGGCATCAAGTTCTTTGAGACAGTACGATTTCCAAATTCCCATCTTCATGTTCAAATGGGAAGCTTATAAATCTTCTTTATTGAATTATACATCCTTTTTTGCAGAGTACAAAGACCAATATAAACGTGGAGCGCTTTTTCTTTTTCAATTGCAAGAGACATCGTGAAAAGGCTTTGCAGAGACTCGATACCAAACTTAAGGTAGGACTCTTTCATTTGTGATAAATTCAAGAACTTGACGAGCAATTTGTAATGTCTCCGCCTATTGCCCGTGCCTAACATCATACTCACAATGTTCTATTGCAGGATCGGACAATCAAGATCAACAAACCGCATAAGGCTACCAGAGTGATGGTAAAGCTCCGAAAGATCGAAAGACTGTCATGGTACCTCTTGAAGATGAGATGCATAAAAAGAGTGTCGTAAAACTAATTTGCTTGTTATAGGTGATGCGATTCATTTATTTGAAAAGGTTCCACAGTGTCAGAAACTAAATAGCTTATAAGCTTCATATTTCATATGCATATTCCATGTTTTTCTTCCTTTTGAAAATATACTTAAGACTATGCATATTAAGAATTTCATATGTCAATATTTGATAGTTTTTAAGTATCTAAATGCTTCTTATGAGCATATTCTCTATTTTTCTTAGTTCTAGAAAAAACTTTTTATAACTTTGCAAGTTATGAATTTATATTTTATCATTTAATAGTTATTTATTTGGCTCTAATTACAATAATAATTCTTTTATTTGACAATGTTTATCAACTATTGTAGGAGAACTCATAGTCAAGGATGAAAAAAGCTTGAAGATTAGGAGGCTACAAGACAGATCTATATTTTTGTGTAACTAAGCAAAAATGCATTGTAATAGATCTTGATAAAAATGGTGTGTATCTTCTACTCGTAGTAATTAAGCAAAAATATATTGTACTCGAGATGCTAATGACTTGTCAAAAAACTCAATGAAATTGAATTACTTGTAAAAACAAATCAATGAAATTGAATGTAGGATACTTATGATTGTATTGTAAGATTTGTCTTGTAGCTATATGGTTCAAATATTGTTTATAATTATTACAGGAATACAATATATTTGAAGCTAATGAGCAAGTTTTAGAGGTGATTATAATTGCTCAGGTAACAAGTTTTAGTTTTTGAGGTGGTTATAACCGCCTCTAAAAATTATAATAAGGATTTTAAAAAATATTAGTTTTTAAGGTGGTCATAAACCTTCTATAACCAAAGTGAGGTATTAAAAATATTAGTATTTGAGGCGGTTATAACCGCCTCTAAAAATTATAATGAGGATTTAAAAAAATATTAGTTTTTGAGGCGGTTATAAACACCACTAAAACAAAAGTGAGGCTTTAAAAATATAAGTATTTTGAGGCGGTTATAACCGCCTCCAAAACTAACAATTTCTAAACTACTCTTCATACTTTTAGAGGCGATTATAACCGCCTCTAAAAGTATTCAGAGAAGTTTAAAAATTATGATCTATGGAGGCAGTTATACCTGCCTCTAAAACTAGTTTATAAACCGTTTCTATGTGGAATACTTACCCCAACGGTTGACACAAACCGGCTCTAATGCGTAGAGCCGGCTTTATACGAGGCGGTTTAGTGGCGGGTTAAAAAATCAGCGCTAAAGCTATGGAGACGGTTAAAACCGCCTCTATAGGGTTTGAAAACCGCCTCTAAAACCCTTTTCTTGTGTAGTGTATGTAGCTAGGAACATTTGAAAGCAAGTAGATGGAACACATCTACAGACATGACATTACCTTAGTGTGGATGGATGGGCTGCATGAAGGATGCACTAACATAAAATAGTATAAATACTAATAAGCTATACAAACTATAGAAAACAAAAAGAATAATGGAACCATAATACTATGTTTCCTTATAGTGAAGAGTAATACATATTATTAGTATAAAGTAAAGAATCACACATTAGTGAGCAATGCAACAAAACAAATCAACTCATAACATAAAATAGAGTTGAATAAACATCGATATATTTAGGGATGATTCATTATCTCTAAAAAATCAATTAGGCCTTGCTCTACCGAAAGGCAACTAGTCAAGGGACTTCAAGAAATAAAAGAGTAAGAATAGTTTTGAATCCATGTGAATTAGGATTATATTTGGTTGAGTCACAGAGTTTCTATACAGGAACATGTTTGATTTTCACTTCATAAATTAACTGGGATTGGGTATCATACCAAAAGAAAGTGTATCAATGATTCTCAGATTATGTATAGGAAAAGATGAATAAGGTCATGTAATTCCATCGACGAAGATTTATTGGGGTTATCAATTATGGAGATGGAAGTAAACAACCTTATGGAATATGAAAGACAAGAAAAAAGACAGGAACTTCTACGAATCTGTATTGATGGCTATGCCAAGTAATCCATGAATGAAAAAAATGGATTCACGATACAAGAGGATTCGGGAGGCAAATGTATGCAAATTGGCCACGCTAAGAAAACAAAAAAATTTCCTTGTATTGAACCAATGAACCTAAGATGCATATGACCAATCGACCGATGTGCCAAAATTCACAACCCACCCCCTCCCTCTCTCCCTCCCCATCATACTAATTCTTATGCAAATTCTCAAGTAATCAATGGACAAACAAAGAACCTAAATTTCACTAGAAGATGAGGATTAAACACTATAGCCTTGGTTCCACATGCAATATGAGCAACTTGAGGTAGATTATACATCAGATACCCAAACTGACTAACAAAATTTGAAAAACCCCTATGTAAAATAGGGCACAACCAAACATTCATAAGATAATTACAAAACTAACCTGCTAGTAAACCAATTCATATAAAAGTATTCATATATGTCAATAGAAAACATAATGTATCAAAAGAAACAAGTAATTCCATCATGTGGAACTACTGGTTGACAAAGAATTTCAATCACACCTCAGGATGCACAGCAGCGGCTACATCACCAAACAATGGCTCAAGACGATTGGTTGCTATCATCAACCAGTCACTCTTGTATCATGAATACCATGAAATTTTGAAATCAGTACAGATAACTAAATAAAAAAGAAGTCACAGGAAATAAAAATGGTAATCTCTACAGGCTGCAATCTTTCTACAAAAACAAAAATAGAATTTCAGCAGCAGGGATCATCACTTCAACATAGTATCCCTGCACAGTTGATTTTGTGTTTTAAAAGATATTGTCATATTGTCTCATTTTCTTTGAGCGCCAAGTCTTGGTCCTATTCTCTTTACTTACTTTTCTTCTCAATATAGATATGCTCTTCTCTTTTATTCTCCCTCTACTGCAGTCCAATTTTTTGAGATACAAGCCTCCAACTAGGAAGTTTCTTTAACAAAGATAGACAAGGACATGTGAGTACTTGTTGTAGCATCAGATGCTCTAATTCTTGGAATATATTCATTTGCTAACTAATTAAAATGGCTTTTTGGTATAAGTGAGTGCTTGTTGAACAATGTAGTATTGAATTCCCTAATGTTCTAGACCACAGAATTCAGCTAACACAGATCCACAGATCCACACCATTTCTAGTACATCATTAACACAATTCATCAAGCTAGATTTGCTTTTGCTATATAGATTGTTTTGACACACACTCTCCCTTACCGTTATCAACAATATCAAAAACCAAAGGAATGCAAAAGCTTGAAAATAAAAAAAAGGATAAAGACTCAATTGGCTGACTTAGAGAATTGGGAAAGGACTCACCAAATGGATAACATCAATGCTGACAATCACCAGCTTCAAGACCTTCAATGGTAACAAGAAAGACATTACCAACAACATCACCAGAGCTCTTGTTGGTGACAATTTCTTGCCTATTTGAATACTGAATATAAACATTTTTTCTATGCACATAGGCAGGTTCAGATGAGGAAGCATAATATAAAACCAATGAAATTGCCTGATTTAGATCAGCCTGGGAAAAAACCTTCAGCTAACTATATATAAAGGCAAATAACTATAAGATCCTTTGAGAAACAACCTAACTTCAAAGCAATACCAAGACAAAAAAAAACATGAATTGGACCACCTGTGATTGATCACTAGCCTTAGATAGAAAAATTCAGCCGGAAAACAATGAAAGTAGATTAAAGTTAGCACTGATCTCTAAATGATGGGAGAAATGAACATGAATTCGAACTCAAACCTACATATTTAATCAATATAACCTCTATCGGTTGATCAACCTTTGGTGATATATAACCGGTATTAATGAAAAAAAATTCTTATAATTCTTTTACGAAAATTTAGTTAATCATATAAAGTTGGTAAATATACTAAATTAAAACCTAAATGCAAGTTAAATAAAGTGAGGAGGAGAGAGAGACATACCAATTTAAATCAATATAAATAGAGTTTTGAAGGCACTAATACCAAATAGTTATGCTTATTTTTTAAAAAAATTGTCAAACCTTGTGAAGAAAGTGAAGAATGGTAAAGCTAGAGGATTGAAAACAAGTGTCCATGGAGGAGTTATCTTGCAATTACCCACAAACTAAAAGCCACCTTTTTGGCTGGGAAAAATATATTTTTTTATTGTTAAACTTTGCGACACATTTTGAGATGCAAATAAATCTTTGCAAATAATGTGTTTTCAATCATGTATCATGAAAACCAAGTAGAAACTCAAAATTTTTGCAACATATTTTGCGAGGTCAATAGATCATTGCAAACAATGTGTTGCAATCTATGTCGCAAACCAATTACATGCTATGTTCCAAAATTTATGACACATTTTGCGACGTTCTTGAATGATTGTTTATTTGCAACGTAATTTGGTTCTTTCTGCAATAGTTTTTGGTTTTTTTGTCACATTATTACAATTTGTGTTGCAAATTTGCAACATTTTACGATCGCAAAATGTATGTGTCACTAAAATAACTTTTTGTAGTGTATGTAGGTGTGTGAAATGAAGAAAGAATAATTTAAAATAAGATATTAAATGTACTATTTTTCCTCAAAGAGAGCTTTGGCAAAGGGATTTTTCAGGGTGGATTGGAGGATTGGGCATTATTAAAATAAGATTGATTATTAATAGTAATATATAATCATGTTTTTAACATATTACAATTAACTTGTGAATGTGTGCCAGTCGATAATAAGACTATCTATAGTTAAGAAATTTAATTACCCCAAAAATTCGAGAATAGAGAGGAATAAACTATATTGATAGTGAATGACATTTTTGCCCTTACTTAAAATTTAACTAAATAAAAATCATTAATTAAAATAATTAATTATAACAATTAAAGTAATAATAATTAACATAAATTGAGTCACTTAAATATTAAATTCTAATAATTAAATTAAATAATAATTAATAAGAATCATTTAATATACATATTTCATTAGGTAATCAAAGCAAAATGACATTTTTGCCCATTATAGATTTAAATAAATAAAATAGTTAATAGGAAAATTTAATTATGGTAATTAAAGTGCAATGACACTTTTACCCTTGGTAGATGTTTAATTAAATAAAAATCATTAATCTAAATAATTATAGCAAATTTACTATCTTTGAAATAAATTGAAGAGGGTAATTAAAGTAATTTAAATAATTAAAATATTTAATTATTGAAATTATTTATAATCTAGTAAATTTACTTATTATTAAAAATCATCTATTATATATTAAATATCATTTATTTATAGCAAGCTACATAAAACTAATATCACCGCATTTCTCTCTCATACCTGTTTAAATTTCCTACTCCCATTCCTTCCAATCAAACACGGTTTTTTTTTACTATTTTTATTCTCCCCATTTCCATTCCCCATCATCCCATTCACCCTAATCCTATTGCTCTCATTCTCATTCTGCAAACCAAACCCAACCTTAAATGACTTATGTTTTCTTCAATGATACAGCAAGCCAAAAAAGTAAGCTTTGGGATGCGGTAATTTTTGCCAACACCAAAAAAAGTCATAGATGAAAAGGAATTCAAAGTGAGTTTCTTGTTTCGTTGAATAGAATATGGCTGCAGATGTATTATAGGTGCTTAGTAATAAGTTCTAAATGCTTAGTGTATTGATCAAGGTGATTAGCAACGTACTTTATATGCTTAGCATATTGTGCTAATCATCTAATATCATGTTGTTTTTGCTTAGTATCCATCATGATCATTATGTATAGCTCATTAAGGACTTGATCCACAATAATAATCTTAACAAGTTGTTGATGATAGAAATGATGGTGCAACTACCTGATATTGGAGCTTAAGTTTAATACAAACAAACCTAAATCATCATAGGTTTTGAGTTTTACATACATTAGACTTGCATGTGTTGCACATCATCTCACCAAAAATGATGTCATTTGAAAGCTTAGATGCAAGCCTATTCTATCCTTTCACTTGCAATGTTATATACATTGAATCTCATTAAATGGGCTTTTTATGACTGATGAGTGCATTTTATATCATTTTACATATCTCCAATAGACTCATTCGCTTGTCTTTAAACATATTTTGTCTACAAATGATGTTATTTTGGGTATGTTTGTCTTTGTTGCAGGTTTTTAGGGCTCATAACACACATGGAGTGAAATCAGGGATAAAATCAACCAATGAAGACAATTCTTCTATGTGTCCAATGCGAGCACAAGTGGAGCACGAGCGTGACATCTCTCCATGATTTCCTCTGTCTGGGATTTCTTAAGTTGTCAATGAGAGCACGGGTGAAGCACGGGGGTGCTTTCTCCCCATGATTACTTCAGGAAGAGATGATTTTATAATTTCAGGGGAAGTACGGTCTGCGTGCTGATTTCATGGGCGTGCTGAAGCTAAGCACGGGTGGAGCACGATCATGCTCTCCCCGTGGTTTCCTCGAGTTGGCACTTACCCCTTTCACTCAGAAGCTTCAAGAAGAGCATTGTTTAAGCACGACCGTGTGTAGACAGTGTTGAGCCTAAAAAACCCCTTTTAATGACCAGACTTAAGGTTTTCTAAATTTCTTTGTTCGGGGGTTTTCTTCTTCAGCAGAGGAACCTTCAAGGGAATGAAGATTAGCCACCACTACTGGAGCTTAGGAGGCTAAGGGTGAGTTAGAGAAGCCGGAGGAGTGGAGTTGCCCATTCCATGGAGCTTTTGAAGTACATTTGAGGAGATTCTGTAAAAAGGGGGAAGTCTAGATGTCTCTCTTCCTTATGCTTGTTATTTTCTCTCATTTTTAAGAATTCATAAAGGGCTAACCGTTCCACGGTTCCCGAGATTGTGAACTATATTGTTTTTGATACTTTGAATACTTGAGTTCTAATGCCTATGGAGTTCTATTATTTTCTTGTGTTATTCATATGTTTGCATAACTTGGCATGCTTGATTTTCGTAGATGCTTGTATTAAACTTGGCGTGTGTGGATTACCATAGTTGTGATAACCTAGTGTAGTTCAAAACTTGGCGCGTATGAAACTCATAGTTATAATTGTAGAACTTACCGTATTTGATACTCGTAGATGCAACATAGCTTTTGAGAACCCACAAGAATCTTAGAATGTACCTTGGTAGGCATTAGACTCAAGTCAATATCTTAGGCACTTAGGGATCAACCCGGGGCATTGACCTTTTGCTATCAACACTCAACCCTAGTCTACTTAGTTCTTCCACCCCTTTGATTTATTTTTTGTAGTAGTTAATTTCTTCATCACCTTTTTAGTTAACTAGACATTAGAGGATCAACCTGTACTAGAAGTTCAATCCTTGAGGTTCGACAACCCTGCCACCTTAATGGGGTACCACTTTATTACTGGTAACTATCTATGAAGACATGGTCGGGAATCAGCAATAAAGTATATCAGAATATGCCTGACCAAATTTGGAAGGAGTAGGGTCCAACATTGTTCGTCCTTCTGTTACGGTGAACAATTTTGAGTTGAAGCCAAACTTCATACAGATGGTGCAGCAGATGTGCCAGTTTAATGGGTTTTAGGATAAAGACCCATATGTGCACTTAAAGAACTTCTTGGAAATCTACGACACATTTAAGGCAAACAATGTGCCTGAGGATGATGTTCGCCTTAGACTATTCCCATTCTCAGTGAGAGGAAGGGACAAGCAATGCTAAATTCCTTGCCACAAGGGTTTATCACCACATGGAAGCAGATGGCCGAGAGTTTTCTCACACAATACTTCTATCTTGTGAAGATTACCAAGTTGAGGAGTGATATCTCCTCTTTCCTTCAGTTAGAATCTGAATCCTTGTACGACACTTGGGAAAGGTACAAGCAGATGCTGAGAAAATGGCCACAATATGGAATAGTGGAATGGATGCAAATCCAAATTTTCTGCAATGAGCTGAATTACACCATGAAGCAGATGCTTAATGCATCCTCGGGTGGGTCTTTATGCAGCAAACAACCAAATGACGCTTATAGCTTGATCGAAGAAATGTTAAGCAATGGCTATCAGTGGAGTTCTAAGAGAAATAAACTGGTAAAGGTTGCCGGTATTTATCAGGTGGATGCCATTACTAGTCTTGCAGCATAGGTTGAAGTTGTCACAAAGCGGTTGGATAACATGCAGTCACTTTCTCAGGCTGTAGAACCTCCTTTTGAATGCTAGGGGCCTCATAGTGAACCTTGTAGTTCTTCTTCTTCTGATATGGGTACTGGGCAAGCTAAACAAGTTAATTTTTTTTGGGTAGAATAGGCATTATTAGAACAGCCCATACTGTGGCACATACAATATAGGATGGATTAATCACCCAAACTTTTCTTAGAGTCAACTGAGGCAGGGACAAGTGCCCCAATAGCCTTGACCCCTCAATAAGATGTTTAGTTGACTCCTTGTAAACCAGGTCCTTCTAATGAGTTTACAGTTTTGTTGACTCGGTATATCAAGGAGAATGAAATCTGTCTTTCAGGGCATGAAGAAATGATGAGAAACACCAATGCCATAGTGAGAAATCTAGAACATCACATGGCCCAAATGTTGAAGCTAATTGAGGAGAGACTTCCGAGTTCCCTTCCTAGTAATACAGAAGTCAATCTTAAGGAGTCTCTAAAAGCTGTAACAATGAGAAGTGGTAAGCAACTTCCCAACCCTGTCTTGAAGAGGTCTGTTGCAAAGCCTAATGAACCTTAGTCGGAATCTAGGTAGTTCGGGGTTATTGATTTGGAAAACATAGTTGATATTGAGAAGAAAGAAGAGGAAAAAGGGAGAAACTAAGTTACCCAAGTACCAACCCAAACTCCCTTATCTTGTGAAGGCAAGAAAAGACCTACAAGAAGAGCAATACAAGAAGTTCCTTGACATTTTCAAGGCCTTGTACATAAATGTCCCATTCATTGAGGCTCTTGCCCAAATGCCAAGGTATGCAGAATTCTTGAAAAAAGCTACTCACAAATAAGAGAAAGCTTAAGAAAGTGTCTTCTGTGATACTTAGTGAAGAGTGCTCAGCCTTAATCACTAACAAGCTTCCAAAGAAGGAGAAATACCCTGGTGGATTTTTCAGATTGTGCACTATTGGAGGGCTTGTGGATGAGAAAGCTTTGGCCAACCTTAAGGCGAGTATTAACTTGATGCCCTACAAAATTTTCCAAAAACTAGGGCTCAGGGAGCAAAAGTCTATGGCAATGATACTACAGTTAGCTGATAGATCCATATGGCAACCAAGATGAATAATCGAAGATGTTTTAGTCAAGGTGGACAAGTTTATATTCCCCGTAGACTTTGTAATCCTTGAAGTTAATGAAAAGGTTGACGGTCTCCCTCATTTTAGAAAGACCGTTCTTGGCAACCTCTAAGGCCCTAATTGATGTCAAGGACAATCAAATGGCACTCTGAGTAGGGGATGAAGAAGTTGTCTTCAAACTTCGAGACTCAATGAGACAGACTATGGATTTTGATGATACTTGCTATTATGTTGATGTTGTCAATGATTTTGTCTCTGAGTATGTACAGGAGACATTCATGAAAGATAAACTATTAGAGTTATTAGAGAATAAACCCCTTGAAGATGTTGAATCAGAAGAATTTATGGGAGAAGTACATTATCAAGATATGGTAGTTGCGGGACGTCCCTTGCTTTCAAGCTATCAAAAAAAAATTCTCCCATGCCAAGAGGTGTGGAAGCAAGTGATCCTGAGGAAGAGGAAACCATCTGCTCCATCACTAGAAGTAACACAGTCATCTGGCAAAATTAATCTCATTAATACTTTAGCACCATATGCATGCAACTGCTTTTTTGGTGGCCATGAGAGGTCTCGATTTCATGAACCTCTTTGATGTGTATAGGTACGTCAAGCTAGTGATGTTGAACAATTGCTCCTTGGGAGGCAACCCAAGTGTTTGTTTCTTTTTCTTTAGTTAGTTTTGAAATAATTTGTGGCTGTACAATTCTTCTCCATATGATCGAGTTTTAAAATATTGTTTTTTTTGCTGTTGTTTAATTTGTGGCTTTCTCTCTTGTTTGTTGTGTGTCCGCATGAAATTTGAGGAAGATTGCTAAGTTCTGGATATTTCAGGTTGAGCACAAGACCCCTAGTCACAATTAAGCCCTGCACTAAGGATTAGTTCAACACTCCACTCTATTGCTCGCACAACTAAACTCTAGTGGAGTTCGTCTCTTAGCATTTTACTCTACTATGACCGCAAAGAACTCTTGGAATGTGGAGGTAGGATGAATCACACCGGAAAGGAAAGGGGACATTCCGCTACCTCTCGACCCTCTCAAACCTAGCTTTGTCTAACCCTCATGGTGTGTCACTCATCCACAAAGATTACCAAGATATATTCTCAACCCTAGTGTCACTCTAAGGGAAAATCAATGCAATAAACATTCAAGGTTGGAACTCAATTAGAACATCAATTAAAGAAGCATAATAAAAGGTCAATGAAACAAAATCATCCTAGGGTTTACAAGTCTAAGCACCCACTTGGGGTTTAGCTCTCCATGGAGCAATATACAATCAACAATAAAATTGAATGTAAAAGCATGCAATCCATAAGAAAAACAACCTTGTAATCCATATTGATGTTCTTGTGGAGTCGCCTCTTCTTCTCCAAGGGTTCCCTCGTCAAGCCTAGTGCACACCTTACCGAATCAATGCCGACAAAAGCTCCTCCAATAACTATTTTCTGAAAGAACGCGGTGTCAAAGGCCATAGAACCACTCCAAAGACCTAGCCAATGCCTCTCCAAACCCTAGCTGCGAATGCCTCCAAAGATGGGTAAAAGTTGGCAAAAAGATGAGAAAAGAATCCCTTAAACATCTGAAATCATGGCTTTTATAGGATCTGGAATTGGCATCCACACGAGCATGTGGAATTTCCACAAGCCCGTGTGAATTTGCAGAAGTTGTTTTCCTGCGAACTATGAATAGTAATTGCTACAATAATTTTGCTACAGTGGGCTTCTACAATACTTCTCCAAAATACTCCTGAATCCATACTTTTTCATCGAGGCCACATGAATGGGCACATATCCATGCGGTAGATCGCGTTACATCTTCAATGAAATCACATTGACAAAGATCTTGCTAGTATTGCACAAGTCAGAACACATGAGTGTGACTGCCTTTATGCCCCTCTAATTTGTGTATTCTCTTGAGCACAATGGAGATTGGCACACACCCATATGTCTTTGAGCACAACTTGTGTCTTCACATTTGTTCCCTCCAAGACTTCATTAACAAATTCTATCTACAATCTATTTTTTGGTTTCTATCTTCCATACTTGTCTCCACAACCCTACATACACAAAAGAACACGTATACGCACGAATAAGTGATAAAGTCTGAGAAAAGTAATGCTCAATGAAAGAAAAGAGTACTTCTATTAATTATACACAAGCACTTATCAAACTCCCCACACATAAGCTTTTGTTGTCCTCAAGCAAAGATAAAACATTAAAGCATCCAAGGAAAAATTGAAAGTGCTTGGCCTTAGGTTCACTAAAAGCATACAAAAGATGCATTCTAAAAGTAGGGAAAAATTTCAACACCGAATAAGAAAAATCAATGCTCTAGCTAAAAACTCGAATAAAAAAGGACAACAACCCGATATCATATAAGTGTGTGTAAACTCACTCAAGTCAACCCAATGTATACTCCTCAAAGCTCATAAGTAAGAGGGACTTATTTTGTACAAGAAGAAAAGAAAAGGTAGTAGCTTCACACATCATCCAAGGTAGCCCTTTCCTAAGCCGTTGATAAGGTGGCTTTCACACATTCGAGGTGGTAGCTCTTTCTACCGGGGTAGTGGCTTTCACTCATCCCATGAGATAGGTCTTTCTCTCACTAGGGTATAACTAGTATCTAACTTATGAGAGTAGCTTCATACTTCATAGATGCTAGCTCTTTCCATCCCTAATACACAAACAAAACAACCATAACATTTTTTTTTGCATAAATTGAAACAAGAAACAAACTAAAACAATCCCTTTAACGTCGAACTTGAATTTCCACAAGGTTTAATGAGTGAATAGTGCAACAAGTGTCAATCGGACAAAAATTCCTAAAAATTCAACTAAAACTAGAGCATGAAAACATTCAATGTTAAAAATTCTCCTAAACTTAAGAATACAACCATTGCAACTAAGGTGAACCGCCATTGGCTATATAAGCATGCATAATGAAAAACATAAGTATAGAACATGTGTAATGTGAACTCCCCCCCACACTTAAGATGCACATTGCCCTTAATGTACGCATGCAAGCACAATAAAATATAAAGGAATCAAAATATGTGTTGAGATGGGCAATTGAAATGATATTCCCCTCAACTCCTAATGGTACGTTTGATGGAGCTAATTCCATTGGGAGTTGAGTTCCAATGGGTTGTAGAGCACACACGGCCATGTGAATGTTACATTGACCGTGCTGATGACTATTCCTCAAATTCAAGACTCACAAGACTATTTGCACATATACACAACGGGGTTGAGTGAAGCTCAACAAAAATAAAATAAACTCGAGTCTATAAAGATATGAAAATGAAATACAACTCGAAACAACTGGAAAACAAAAAGATAAACTCAGAAGAAAAATCCTTTCTGAGTAATACAAGTCCAAATAAAATGCAAAAATAAAATATGAAAAGCATAAAAACATAGAAAGATAAGGACACCTTAAACGTCGGTGTCTAGCTCGGTTGGCTTTGCTGCTACTGCTATTGGTGAATCAACTGGTTGTGATGGTGGTGATAGTGATGCCGGAGGAGTCGGTGGAACTCTGTGTCTCATCACAAAAGGTGAGGTCACATCTCGCTCGAGTAACTGCTGTAGAGTGTTGAGACGCGGAATCACTTCTGCGTGGTTCACGGCTTGTGTCACACGAACCTCACTCAGCTCTAAACGCAAAACCCCCACAGCACTCTCGAGCCTCTCAAAACGATCATAGGCTCGAGATGGAGATAACTTATGCAATGGAGGTGGCTCCTGTGCTGCAGTGGTGCCTCTGTCTCCATGTGCTCTGGTTGTGGCTCGGGAGCAGGTTGTGACCCCTATGCTACCTATCCCTCTCCCTCGGCTGTCTCAGCTGGGGGCAAGATCATGACATAGACACTATCTCTGTACCTCCGGATCATGCCCATAAGTCTCATCATCTCTAAACCAAGGGGAGATGGTACTATCATCTAGCAAACCCATCCTAGTAATGTGTCTAGTGATGTACGGGCCTGAGAAGATTACTCCCACCCTGCAAACTGACCATGATAACTCACGTACTCTGCTACAATGTGTCCAAGGTGGAGTGGCTCTCTCAGTACCATAGAATATAAATAAAGCAGCTCTTGGCGATTCAACACCCTTGTACTGTCACCACGGTCATTCATAGATCGGCTAAGAATGGTGTGGATATAGTGGTAAGCTAGCCAGGAGAGGCATGTTGCCTTGGAGACTCTGGACTCATACTGTCCCTGGCAGCATAATGCTCTGTATACATGCTGGGGTGTCAAACTGCTAGGGTAATCTGTTGGGAGCTACTCGTACTCCTTTGTGTCAGTAAATGCCTCATCGTATAATCCAAGTCAGACCGGAAACTGTGTGACACTCATAGTATGGTACTGCCCAAATGCTCTAAATTGTATGGCATCGATACTGTCGAAACTGTGATAAGAACGGTCGAGCTCGAATGAAGGAGCACCTATAGTGTCAATGCGCGGATAGCCGGCTCTCTAATCAACAACAAATGTCGCCAACTACCCACTGACAGTAGCTCATCAACCTAATCAGCCATGTCGTCCCTTAACTGGATCTCCCGTAATGAGCTCAAGTCAGGGAAACATGACTGTCCAGACTTGAGCTTTGAAAAATGCTCAAATTAAGCCTGATGCTCAGGGATGGCGAACTCCATATGTTGTGGCTCGGGAGAAGGCTCACATGGATGCTTGCCGACTGCTTTCTTGGTCTTGGGTGCCATATTTGCAAGAATTGAAGAGAAATTGATCAAATAAACTCAAAAACCCTAATTCTCGAAATCCACGCAGTGGTGTGGAAATTCCCTAGCCCTTTTATGTGGATCTTGAGCGTGAAAATTGCCTGACCACTATGCAAAAATCCCAAAAATACATCAAAAATTCACTCAGAATTCTTTCTACATGCGTACACCAACCATCTAAACATGAAATCAAAGTAACATTCACTAGTTTAAGTAAAATAAATCAAGATTGGTGAATTAAAAGGGAAAAAGGGCTTACCGACAAACTGAGAATGAAAAACTACAAAACCTTTCGGAAAACTCAACAAAAATCCTTTGAAACAATGGTGAGCGGTTGGGGGAGTGAAGAGAGGTGATCTTTGAGTGTTTGGGAGTGAAATAATGAAGAGACACGGTTATGTTTTAAAGAAAAGCCGCGCTACTTGACGTTTGTGCATCCACACGGGCGTGTGTAAATTCCACATGACCATGTGACTCCTACAGCAGACATTACGAGGGAGACGAGACATGATAAGTGTCTAAATGTACATATTTTTGTATATGTATTTGTTGCCTCTAGCATGTATTTTTATAAGAATTGATGCCCGTTTTGTGCTTAATCGTGTCTTATTTGCTTTGCAGGGCACGGAAACGCCACGGAGGACACGAAGATATAATTTGGGCAAAAAATAGAAGGAAACGAGGTCGTGGTACTTTAGAGTATTCAATGTAGCAAATACTGTAGATGGAGCACTGTAGCAGCGGTACTGTAGCATCGATAATGTAGCTACCGATGTAGCACCTGGAGAGTTTTCAAGACAGGAATTGAATCATGGCATACGGCCTCAATGCTGCCGGGGATCTAGCCCGGGATGATCACTGTAGCCATAAAAACTGATAGCATTTTTGGAATTTGCCTACCCCAAACAGTGTCAATGAGGGGCTCAATGAGGTCCTCATTGAGCCGGGGATACCACCCGGGATTGAGGTCAATTTGAGGGGGATTGTGGAGGTATATAAGGGGATCTTGGAGGACATTTTTAGGGAGACTTCGTCTTAGCCTATTGGGCCGCCACCACCACATATCCTTGAGGCCTTCTGGCCATCTTCCAGTGACGATCCTTGTGGGAAACGAGCACACATCATCACCAAGAGGAGAGGAGCATAGGGAGAGAAGTTGGAGTGATGTTTTTATGCCACCATTGCATCACCATTCAAAGGCTTCATCGATCAAGGAGATCAAGACCGTGAGGGAGTTTTTCTTGCTTCTTTATTGTCTTTCTTTTTCCTTGTATGTTGTATAAGTATCCCTTGTCGGGAGGGATTAACTTATTTTAGTGTTTGGTTGGATGAACCCTAGGGTTAATCTTGTGTATGAACTTGGAATGTTGTTCTTCATTGAATTTGATGGTTGTTTGAGATTCAATCTTTCATGCTTTCATGCCTAGAATAACATATATGGAGAGATCCGTAATTCTACTATGAGTTGTATGCATAGATGTGACCTACTCAGATGTACTAGATCCAGGAGAGATTGAAAGGGGATACTTGTGCCTACGCCCGAGAGATCGGGTGTTGGTAGC
>NC_052474.1:15131277-15190023 GCF_009730915.1 Dioscorea cayenensis subsp. rotundata
GCTGGCTCCGCCAGATTATCCCTGGAGTTTGAGGCCAGTCACATACAAGGTGCATTGTGTGGACAGGGCATTATGAGCCCGGGGTTTCAAAGGCCACCGACTTCTCCCGACAGAGTTACAAATATATTCACACCATTCTAAGCAGGTCCGTGAACGGGCATGGTGATATTACTGGTGTGCTCAGTCGACGGGAGCTGCTAAACCTATACTCTTTGTTACAGAGAACACCGCTATACTTGGGACACATCCTGGCAGAGTATATACGACATCAGGGGCAGTATGCCAGGATCGGTGCCCTCTTCTCTGGTCTCTATACCACGAGGTTAGTCATCGGTATGGGCTTACTCGATACGATCCGAGGGATCGAGCATGCGACTATACCTAATCCCATAGGCATGGAGAGTATTAGATTGATGGGGATGGTTCGCAGGTGTCAGTCGGGAGTGTATGTGTTGATTACACCTACACCAGAGACAGTGGAGGGGCAGAGATGACACAGTGGAGGTTCCTCAGGCCACTCTTGGGCCATAGCCAAAGCACACAGATACCGAGGAGACACCCGCAACACAGGATCTGTCCCCAGTGTGCTTGTTTTCTCCACCTCAAGCCAATGATCATTTTGAGAGGCTTGAGAGTGCTGTAAGTGTACTCTGGACTAAGATTGCTGAGGTTCGCTCGACAAAGGCCACGCAGCACATTGAGTTCATGGCGTGTTTCGACATTTTACAGTAGTTTCTTGAGAGAGATGCGAGATCACCATTTGTGCTGCAACCCCGGACCTCTCCGGCTCATCCAGTACCATCATCACCGGGTCATGCGCTGATCGATCTGCCTAGTCCACCACAACCAGCAATGGAAGCAGAGCCGACATAGGATGACACCGACGCTTGATGCGTCTTTGTTTTACTTTGACTTTATATTTTTTTTTATTTATGCATTTTATTTTGTACTTGAACACTTAGAAAGGATCCTCCTTCTAAGTTTATCTTTTATTTTTATCTCGAGTTGTATTTATTGCCTTATCTTTTATATACTCGAGCTATTTTTGTTTTTATTAAGCTTCACTAAACCCCCTTGTGTATGTGTGTAGATGGTCTTGTTAGTTTGGGAATTGAAAACTAGTCATTGACACGGCCAATGTTCGACCGTGTGTGCTTTACTACCCGTTGGAACTTTACTCCCAAGGATTTAGCTCTGTCAAACGCAACGCTAGGAGTTAGGAGAGTATTATTTCGATTACCCACTCCCACATATTTTTTTTGTATTGCTATACTTTCTATGGAGCTTGCATGTGTACATTGAGTGCAATGTACATCTTAAGTGTGGAGTGGAGTTCACGTTGCACATGTTTTTTACATATATTTTGATTGATATACATGCTCACGTAGCCAATGGCGGTTCACCTTAGTTTCAATGTTTGTATTCTTGTGTCTAGGAGAATCTTTAACATTAAATGTTCTCATGCTCTAGTTTTTACTTGAATTTCTAGGAATTTTTGCCCGATTGACAGTTATTGCACTACTCGCTCATGAAACCCTTTTGGAAAGTCAAGTTCGATGTTTAAGGACTAATTAGTTTTGTTTCTTGTTCTATTTTTCTGAAAAAAATTTGGAAAATAGAAAAGAAAGAAAATATATGGTTTAGTTGTTCATTTGGGTTGGAAAGGGCTACCACCTATGAAGTATGAAGCTACTCTCAAAAGTCGGATACTAGTTATGCCCTAATGAGAGAAAGAGCTAACTCATGGGATGAGTGAAATCTACCACCCCGGTAGAAAGAGCTACCACATAGAAAGTGTGAAAGCCTCCTTAGCGGCCGCTTCGAAAAGTGCTACCTTAGAGGATGCGTCAAGCCACTACCACCTTTTTGGTTTGTTATGTTTTGTAGTTAAATACGTTCCTAATACTTAGATCTTTGATGATTATACTTTGGGTTGAATTGACCAATTTTACACACACTTACATGATTTCAGGTTGTTGTCCTTTTTTATTCAAGTTTTTAGCTAGAGCATTGATTTTTCATATTTAGTGTTGAAATTTCCATTACTTTTAGAATGCTCTCATTGCATGCTTTAGTGAACCTAAGGCCGAGCACTTTCAATCTTTCCTTCTTCTACCCTTCAATGCTTTATTTCTTTGCTTGAGGACAAGCAAAAGCTTAAGTGTGGGGGAGTTTGATAAGTGCTTTTGTGTTAAGAATGCAAAGTGTTCATTCCTTACAACGAGCGTTGTTTTTATCAGGTTTAAGCGCTAATACATGTAGCAAATCACTGTAGTAAGACTAACACGTTCGTATATGCGTGTACACCGTAAGTGCACGGGTGTCAAAGTAATAATCCCAGATGAGTGGGTATCGTATCCACAGAGAGTAGGGAATAAAGACACTTAAATTGTTTCTAAACTAATGTGGAAGATGAATAGCGATATGTGTGACAAGATTCAATTCTCAAGAGTAAAAATAACAAGAAAGAGAGCACAAGTAAAGGAGAAAGTAAGGCAATCGATAAAAATGGGGTACCCTGATATTTTTCCGCCTAGGACAGTCATTTCAAGTGCAAGAAACCTCTATTATGCTTCCTAATTAATGCAATAGTGAGTCATGGAAATCCTTAATTACATAGTCCCAAATCTAAGGTCAACCATGCCTAACTCTATACATGTCCCGGAGGAGAAATCAAACAATCTCAATACCTTGCACTCGTATAGAATTGCAATGAGCTCTACGGATTCCAAATGATAAACCCTATTCCTATGTATAGACCTAACCCTTTGGTCCAGGTGAAAGATCCCTAGCAACAATTAAGCCCCAGATGCTAAAATCACTTCAACGCTTCACTCTGTTGTACTAGCAACTAAGCCCCAGCGGAAGGTCATCCCTTAGCCCATTCATTCTACTATGGCCGCAAAGAACTCTTGGAACATGGAGGTAGGATAGACCACACCGGAGAGGAAAGGGGACGCTCTGCTACCTCTTGACTCACCCTCTTAACCCTCTCCAATCTAGCTTTGTCTAACTCTCATGGTGTGTCACTCACTCACAAGAGTTACCAAGAAGAACTCTCAACCCAAGTGTCACTCCAGGGGAATATTCATACAATCAGGAATACGAGATTGGAACTCACATTAAACATCAATTAATTGAAAGCATAATAAAGAGATTCAATTAAACAAAGACATCCTAGGGTTCACAAATAACCAAGTACCCACTATGAGTTTAGCTCTCCATGGAGCTAGACACAATCAATGAAATCGAATGTAAAAACAAAGCATCCATAGAAAACCCCCTTATTAGTCATGGTGATGGTCTTGTGGAGAGTCCTCTACTCGTCGCAAGGGTACCTTTGTTTGGCCTAGGATACACCTCGCCGGATCAGTGCCGACGAAAGCTCTCCCACTAATCTTCTTCCAAACAGTGCATGATGTCGGAGCCATAAAACATCTCCAAAGCCCTAGCCAATACCTCTCAAAACCCTAGCCACAACCCTCTCTCAAGTTGTGGAAAAGATGGAGAAAAGAATACTGAAATCGGGGCTGAAATCGGCTTTTAAAGGGCTGGAATCGGGAATCCACACGCCCGTGTGAGCGCCCCTGTGGATTTTTCGCACGAGCGTGTGGAATTGCCACACACCCGTGTGGATTCTCTGTTTTCCTATTTTCTCAGGCGGCTATAAATAGTGCTGGTACAGTATTCTTGCTACAGTTTTTTCTACAATGCCTGCTACAATACCGGCCCAAAATACTCCTGAATCCTTGCTTTCATCGAGGTAACGCAAACGGGCACACGTTTATGTCATGGATCGCTTTGCTTCTTCAATAACGGGCATGTTGGTGAAGATCTTGTTTTATATGAACAAATCAGAATGCTTGAATGTGACTGCCCTTGTGCCCCTCCAAATAGTTATACTAACTTGAATACGATGAGGTTGGCACACATTCCCGCATCTCGAACCCGACCTATGTCTTCGCATTTAAAACTTAGCAAGATTTCCTCTAAATTGGTGCATTTACGACCCACATTGGCTTCTTTCTTTAATATTCAGCCTCACAACCTTACTTCCATGAAAGTAACATAAATACACACATATTAGCGTTAAAACCCGATAAAGTACGTCTTTCATCGGCCATGATTACAGATTTTGTGTCCTCAATTTCGATGTTTCTTTCACTAGTGCTTTCACCCACTTCTCTAAGTCTTCGACGCAAGGTCCTCTCGATTTCACTGTCTTGTGCAACTAGATTTGATGGATTTGCTTGTGTCATGCACAGTACCTTGCAAAGTCAGTGTGGAATCCTCTGCTGCATCCCTACCGCCACCGCTGCTCTCAGTGGTGGTAGTGGCTAAAATGTAAGCTCCATGCCCATATTTGCGCACCACTCCCATCATCCTGAGAGTATCGAGTCCAAGTGAAGAGGGGATAACTGTCTGATAAGTATCCCGAAGAGCATCACCGAGACCCATCCCCAGAATAAGTCTAGTAATGTAGAGACCAACAAATAATACTCCTACTCTCCCATTCTGGCCGTGGTACCCATGTAATCCACCACAATGTGCCCCAAATGAATAGGCATGGACCAAGCCATGGAATACAGATAAAGCAGACTCTGTCGTCTTGGAGTACTAGTGTTATCACCTCGGCCATCCACAGATCTGCTAATAACAGTGAATAAATATCTATAGCTCAGCCGAGACAAACATGTGGCCTTGTATATTCCTGGTTCATGCTGCCCCTATCCGCATAAAACCTGGTAAACTTGCTGTGGGCTTAAGGTGCCAAAGTAATCTGTTGGTAGATGTCCATACTCCTCGGTTTCTATATATGTTTTGTAGTACAAGCCCATGCGAATTGAAAACTCAGAAATACTCATACCAAATTGACAACCGAACACTCTAAAATGTATGTCATCCACAAACTCAAAAGACGCTAGCACCTCCAAAGTCAACGGCTTGAAAACTGGCTCTCGTATAGATAACAACCTCTGCCAGCCTCCTACGGCCATCAGCGCCTCCAATTCCCTGATTAAATCATCACCCTACTGGACCCTACATAGCATACTCAGGTCCACGAACCGGGATTGGCCAAACCTAATCTCCAATAGCCGCTTGAAATGAGCTTGATGTTCAGGATTCGGAAATACAATATGTGCTAGCTCGGGTGAAGGCTCCCTAGGGCGCTTGCCTTCTTGCCTCCTTGAGTGAGGTGCCATTCCTGCGACAAATGAGGAAGGAATGATTAAATAATACTCAAAAATAACATACTGCAGAATTTCACACGAGCCTATGGAAATTACCCACGCCTGTGTGGACCTGCGGGGTGTGAAAACCGCACGGTTATGCACCAATTCTCCAAAAATTCAACTTAAAACTGCCCCTAAGGACTTCCCAAACATGCATAAGACATTATATCATGAAAATTGGCACAACTCAAGATTCTCAATCTAATAAAAACAAGGATTTGTGAAGAAAAGTGGATAAGAAGGGTTACCGATAAAATAGATGATAGTATTTCAAAAATCAGCACGAAATATGAAAAAAATCCTACAAAACAATGGTAAAGGACCGAGAAGTTGATCAAGAGTAGTTTTCGGGTGATTGGAGATGAAGAAAAAGAGAATCCACAAAGATTTTTAAAGAAAAACGCACGTCTCTTGGAATTCTGCGAATCCACACGGGCGTGCGGAAGTTACATACGGTCGTGTACCCCCTCAGGAAAGCTTCACAGGGGCAGGTGCACGCCCCCGTGTGCTCTCAGGAAAACACTCACTGCCTCGGAATGCAAATACATGGGCGTGTGAGAAATACCCACGCCCGTGCGCTCGTCTCACAAGGGCAGCCGCACGCCCCTGTGGCTGCTCTGGACATCCGAGAAAACTTGCTAAGTGTTCCGCACGGCGTGGGCCTTCACAAGCCCAACTCATAGGGGCAAGCGCATGTCTTTGTGTCTTCTCGGGATGGGGAGTGCTCCTCTGCAGAGAGTCGCACGGGCGTGTGGAAATTACCCACACCCGTACGATTTTCAGAAGGTCACCCACATGGCCGAGTCCACGCCCTGTGTACTCTTGCGATAATCTGCTCGTCTCTGCAGGAATTCACATACTCGTGCGGAAATTACCCACGGGCGTGTGAGAATCGCATGGTCGTTCACTGGGGCGAGTCCACGCCTATGTGCCTTCTCTGGATAAGCCCGCAATACAAAACCACTGGCGTGTGTTAATTCCACAAGACCGTGTGTTTTCTCTGGATGCCTTAGAAAATTCTGTAGGCTCTGCAGAAAATTATTTGAACATGTTTACACACTCAAAGCCTGCCCCAATATGCAATTTATACCAGTAAGAAACATGAGAAATATCTCAAACGACCAAAACTTTGCCAAATTCACATAAAAACACACGATGATCTTGAAAACCCACGATAAAAACACAGCAGAAATATAAAACATCAAGACACCAACACTCAACAATTTATTCAAGCAACACTAAACTACCAAATGAAGGAAATAGTAAACACTTGGGTTGCATCCCAAGAAGCGCCCGTGTGGAAATTCCACATGCCCGTGTGGATGCCTGATTCCAGCCCTATTTAAGCCGCGATTCAGCCTGATTTTGGGGATCTTCTTTCCCCCTTCTCTAACTTTTCTCCATCTTTTGAGAGGCTGTCAGCTAGGGTTTTGAGAGGCTTTTGACACATCTTTGGAGTGGTTCTCCGAATTCGACACCGAGCTTGACTTGGAAGAAGGTTACTGGGGGGAGCTTTCGTTGGCACTGATTCGGCGTGGTGTGCCCTAGGTCAGATGAGGGGACCTTTGGAGAAGACAAGGCTACCCCACAAGACCATCGACATGAATACCGAGGGGGTTTTCCTATGGATTGCTTATCCTTACTTTCGATTTCATTGTAGATTGTATTGTACTTCACGGAGAGCTAGACCACCTAGTGGGTACTTGGATTTTGTAAGCGCCAGTGGAGTTGTCTCTTACCACTTTACTCTATTGTGACCATAAAGAACACTTGGAACATGGAGGTAGGATAAATCACACCGGAGGAGAAAGGGGACATTCCGCCACCTCTTGACTGACCCTCTCAACCCTCTCCAATCTATCATTCTCTAACCCTCATGGTGTGTCACTCATCCACAAGGATTACCAAAATGGATTATCAACCCTAGTGTCAGTCTAAGGGAAAATCAACTCAACAGGCATTCAAGATTGAAACTCAATTAAAACATTAATCAATAAAAGCATGATAAGAGGTCAAAGAAAGAATATCAAACAAATAATATTAGCAATTGTTCCTTCACAAAATAAGATAAAACTAAAGCAGCTCAAGATTCAAAAGTAAAATAAGAGTAGAAAGATAATATGAATGATCAAACAAATGAATAGCGATATTCACAAATATGAATAATATAGCAAACTAGATCACCAAAATCCTAATTTTTGTAAAGGTTACTAGTCCCTAAAAATGGTGCCAGAAACTTGATGAACTCTCCGCAAGTGCAAAGATTGTTACCAATAATAAAGTGGTACCACACAAGGGGGTAGGGTTGTCGAACCATATGGACTAGACTTCTAATATTGATTAATCCTCTGATAAGTGCTTGTGTATAAGTATTCCTAAGTATACTTTTCTTACATTGAGCATTACTTTTATCATGTTTTATGGCTCATTCATGTGTATTTGTGTTCTTTTGTGCATTTAGTGTTGTGGAGACAAGTTTTGAAGAAAGGAAGCAAAAATAGATCATAAACATAATTTTTGAGTAACCTCTTACATAGAACAAGGATCAAGGCACATGTTGTGATCATATGCATGTGGGTGTGTGGCAACCTCCAAAAGTGTGCAACTGAACCTACTAATTGGAGGGGCACAAAGGCTATCACACACACATGCTCCAACTTGTGTAGTATTTTCAAGAGCTTCGTCAACATGTTTGAAAGAGAAGATGTGATATGATCTACCACATGGTTGTGTGTCCAACCATGTGGCCTGAATGAAAGAAGAAGCTTTCAGGAGTACTATAGCAATTACTGTTCATAGAGTGAAAAAAATGAAGAACCTGGAAATCGACACACACGTGTGGAAATTCCAAATGGGCGTGTGAAATCCCGATTTTAGCCTTTTAAATACCGCTTCGAAGAATTATTTTGGTGATGCTTTTTCTATCTTTTTATGACATCGTTGCCAGGGTTTGGAGAGTTTTTGCTGGGATTTCAGAGTATTTCTAGTGCTTTCGACAACGATTTCTTTTAAAGGAGAGTTATTGGTTTTGGGGGAGCTTTTCGATGCCATTGATTTGGCGAGGTGTGGCCTAGGCTCGACGGAGGAGTCTTTAAAGAAAAAGTGGCTTTTAGAGACCATCACCACAGATGACAAGGGGTTTATCTTTATGGAGTGTTTTCATTTACTTTTGATTTTATCTTTGATTTTGTATCGCTCTATGGATAGCTAAACCCCTAGTGGATACTTGGACTTGTAAACCATAGGATGATTTTGTTTCATTAACTTCTATCATGTTTCCTTTAATTGATGTTTTAATTGAGTTTTAATCTTGTGTATTTATTGGTTTGATTTTCCCTTAGAGTGACACTAGGGTTGAGAATCCATCTATTCATCATTTTGATGAGTGACCATTTCTATTAGGCTTAAACTTAGCATGATTGAAGAGGGTTGAGAGTGTGAGTCGAGAGGTAGCGGAACATCCCTTTTTCCTCCGACGTGATTTATCTTACCTCCACATTCCAAGAGTTCTTTGCAATCATGATAGAGTGAAGTGATAAGAGATCTTCTCCGCTAGGTCTTAGTTACTGATAAGTGCTTGTGCGATATGAATGCGAAGCGTTCATTCCTTATGTTGAGCATTACTTTTCTCAGGTTTTTACACTAATATGTGTGTTTTTATGTTACTTTTATACAGGTAGGGTTATGAGGCCGAGTATGAAGGAAATAGGCCAATGTGGATCATAATGCACCTATTTTGGAGGAGATCTTGCTAAGGTTCAAACGCGAAGACATAGGTCAGGTGTGAGATGCTAGAGTGTGTGCCAACCTCCTCGTATTCAAGTGAGCACATTCATTTGGAGGGGCACAAAGGCAGTCACACTCGAGCATTCCGACTTATACATATAAGAACAAGAAATCCACCAACATGTACATCATTGAAGAAGCAAGTGATTCACGACATAAACGTGTGTCCGTTTGCGTTACCCCAATGAAAGTATGGAATTCGGGAGTATTTCCGGTATAATACTGTAGCTAGGTACTGTAGCAAAACACTGTAGCGAGTATGTAGCAGCCCTGTTCACAGCCGGCCGAGAAATCAGAGAAATAGAGAATCCACACGGGCGTGTGGAAATTATCCACGCCCGTGTGGAAATTCCACAGGGGCGTGTGACATCATACACGCCCGTGTAGTCGCCCGATTCCAGCCCTATTTAAAGCCGATTTCAGTATTCTTTTCTCCATCTTTTCCCCAACCGGTGAGAGGGTTTCGGCTAGGGTTTCGAGGGGTATTGGCCAAGGTTTTGGAGAGGTTCTACGGCTCCGACATCATGATTCCATTAGGAAGATGGTTGGTAGGGGAGATTCGATCGAGGCGTATCCTATACCGGATGAAGGAATCCTTGGACGATGAGTAGAGGACTTTCCACGAGACCATCGACACGACCATCGAGGGGGTTTCTTTATGTATTCATTGCTTTTACATTCAATTTCTTTGATTGTACTTAGCTCCATGGAGAGCTAAACCCCTAGTGGGTACTTCGGTGATTGTGAACCCTAGGATGTACTCGTTTCATTGAACTTCTTTATTATGCTTTCAATAAATTGATGTTTATTGTGAGTTCCAACCTTGAATGCTTGATTGTATGAACATTTCCCCTAGAGTGACACTAGGGGTTGAGAGTTCTTGTTGGTAACCTTGTGAGTGAGTGACACACCACGAGCGTTAGACAAAGCTAGGTTGGAGAGGGTGAGTCGAGAGGTACAGGAGCGTCACCTTTCCCCTCTGACATGAAAGATTCTACCTCCATTCCTTGAGTTCTTTGCAGCCATAATAGAGTGAATGGTCTAAGGGATGAACCTCCGCTGGGGCCTAGTTGCGCGTGCAATGGAGTGAAGCGTTGAGGGGATCTTAGTATTTAGGGCTTAATTGTGGCTAGGGACCTTCCGCCTGGACCAAAGGGTTAGGTCTATAATTAGGAAGCGATTTATCATTTGGAATCCCTAGAGCCCATTGCAACTTATTTCGAGTGCGAGGTTGAGAGGTTATTTAATCTCTCCTCCGGGACATGAGCAGAGTTAGGCATAGTTGACCTTAGATTTGGGACTATGTATGTAAGGATTTCCACGACTCACCATTGCATTGATTAGGAAGCATAATAGAGAGAGTTCTTGCACTTGAAATGATTTTCCTAGGTGAAACATCATCCGAGTACCCCATCTTTATCGATTGCCTTACCATCTTATTTATTCTTGTTCTCTCACTTGTTTCTTTTATTATTGAGAATTGAATCAATTTCACACCAATCACTATTGATATTTCACATAGCTAAGAACCAAATTAAGTATTTTCATTCCCTACTCCCTGTGGATTCGACCCCGCTCACCCGGGATTATTACTTCGACAAACCCGTGCACTTGCGGGATATAAGCAAGGGGTACTTGTCAGTTATGTAAGCAATAGAGTGAAGTGTTGAGAAATTTTTTAGTGCTGGGGCTTAGTTGTGATTAGGAATCTTTCGCTTGGATCAAAAGGGTTGATATAAATTAGGGAATAGGTTTTATCACTTAGAGTCCCTAGAACCTCAAGTAGTCCCCCACAGTGTGAGGTGTTGAGAGTATCCCTTTCCACCGAGGCATAGTATAGAGGGCTAGTCATTGTTGACCTTAGGTTTGGGACCATGTGTCTTTCGATTTTCACAACTCATTAAATCTTAGTTAGGAAAACATAATATTAGTCTTGCACTTGAAATAGTAGTCCTAGGGTGAGCATTGTCCGAGTACCCAACTTTACAATTGATTATCTTTTTTATTGCTCTTGTTTACTCTCTTTTTGTTTATTTTTATTATCATTAATAGTTTGAATCACAATCACCAATTGATTTTCACTCTAGCTAAATAGCAATACTTTTTGTTTCGAGACATCTATTCCCTGTGGATTCGACTACCCACCCTTTGGATACTTATTACTTCAAAAAAATCCGTGCACTTGCGGTACACACAAATCGGTGTGATAAAGGAGTTAACTACTAATCAAATCTGTTGTACCCTGCCCTATTTTTTAACACTAATTTTTTTTAAATATTTCAGCATACTTGGGAGTTAGAAGGGCAATTTGGTCTTTTTCCATGTCCCTTCTTTTGGCAATACCCCCAACCATGCATTGTCATTTCAAAGCCATGACTTGTCTTTTTTAAAGCCATGCTTTTCCTTTCATTACCTCTTTGCTTTTCTCTTGGAGAAGGAGACCTTGAATGAAAATCCTTCCCTTGATAAATTGAAGCTCCATCTTTCTTTCCTCCTTCTCTCTGGAAGCTAACAAGGTAAACACCCCATTCCTTCTTACTTTCTGCTTGTTTCTTCATTATTGCTAGGTGAACTTAGTGCTTGTGCTGAATGAGCATATTTGAGCCTTGATTCTTGTATAGAAGGTTATTGGAGTATGATTCCCTTGTTTGTTTTCCAAAAGTTGTTGGAATCTTAAGTGAACCTTGTGCACGCAATTTTGGGGTTACGGTAGCAACAGTGAGTTCTCCTTGTTTTCATGGTTTATAAGGCTTAGAGGGAAGCCTCGAACCTTTGCAATTCTTTGGAAATCCCTGGTCTTAGTTTTGTGCTAACCCTTGAGGGAAGCCTCGTTGAGGTTTGTTTTGCAGGCTTAATGTTAGGGATTTCCTTGGTATTTCTTTGGCTTACTCTTTTCTTGTTTGTGTATGTGTACGGTCATGGTTGGTTAGGTGTTGAGGAATTGGCTTGAAGTAAGGAGCTGGTGAAGGAGTAACTCTCTCCCATGCTATACTCACCTATGTTTGTGAGTGGGACAAATTAGCATAATTCTATTAGAATAATATCGATATATATATCCATTTATATATTATGTTGCTTGAGCAAGGTTTTTTTGGTTAATATACTTTAATCAAGATGTTTATTGCCTTGGAATTAGTTATTTATTTATGTTTCATGTTTGCATGTATTATTGTCAAAAAGAAGGATCTTCTTGAGGATGCTTGTCTTTTATTGTTGTGTTTCATTGGATTTGAAATGCTTTGTATATGCTTACGCTTTCTTCATTTCCCTTATATTGAAATGATGGCTACTCAGTTGTGATTGTGGCTTTGGGCTTTTTCATTGTGAAAAGCATATTTTGTATTATTGGTTGGTGACATCCTACTACAGTAGGTGGTTTCCATGGTCAGGCCGTTGAGGTGGCGTGAAGACCGGTAGACTTGTTGGTCCATTTTAGGTGGGTGTGTAGAGCACTAATTGGACAGTCATTAGGGAGCTAGAGTCACCATATGGTGAACCGATGGATCAACATCAAGGGCATCAGTACCTTCACAGCTCTGGATCTAGCCTTAGCCACGATTAATGTTTTGAGAGGTTTATAGAAAATTTCATGCTGGTTGCTTGTTATGGGTTGAATATTCTTTTGAGTTGTTGATCTCTTGCTTTTGAGTTTGAGATTTATGGTATTCTATTTCTTTTTAGTGTCATCTCAAATTGGTGATGAGCGGGTGAGACCCAACTATTGCTCTTAGGAGGACAGTCTCCCCTAAATTTAATTTGGCACTAATATTATGATTACTTATTATGAAACTCATGCTATTTACTTTGTTATATTTGTAATCGTGACTATTTTGATTTATATGTTTTATGGTGGAAAATTTGCTTCATGTTTAGCTTGTTTTCATAATTTGAAAACCCTAGTTGTGGTAAAAGACTTTTTTTACACTATCTTTTGTTATATTGTATTAATGATTTCTATTACATGTATTTATATTCTAAACTATTGGTATTATTGGTAAAACCTTATTTGGATGATTTATATCTTGTATCTTGGTATTTTCTTATAAGATTGTGCTAACCTCCCTATATGGAGTAATGTTAGTTGCTCACCCCTCTTTCTTCCTCCCTGGTAGTTGTAGGTAGTAGGTGCGGTGGTGTGGCAACATGCTGAGCATTTGCTATTATTCTATCCTCTGTATTTTTCCTTCAGTACATGTATGTTTATTTTGGTCATGCACATTTGTTGAGTCTTGGATCCACTAGTGTGTAGAGAACTTTGTTGCGTGGTTTTGTATTTTAACAACTCTTAAACTTTTTGAATATAAGCAATTGTTGTTGTTGATGTTACTTCACTACATGTTTGTGAATCTCTCTATTTTCCATACTCATTGTTATTGTTGTTGTTGTTACTTCCGCTATGTATCATTGTGATTCTCCTCTCTATATTCGTGTTAGATATTATTTAATTTCAAGTTTGTTGAGTAGCCTTAAGGTGTTCCGAGGGTTGTCACATTCCATGGGCCCGCGGTTGGGTTATGACAAAATCTAAATAACAAAGGGATGGAAGAACCAGGTAGACTAGGGTTGAGTTTTGAAAACAAGAGAGCAATTCCCTAGGATGATTCCTACGTGCTCAAGATATCGGCTTGAGTCTAATGCCTACCAGGGTACATTTTGAGATCCTTACAGGTGCTCAAAAGCTTTGTTGCATCTACGCCTCTCAAATAAGCCAAGTTTTGCAACACATGGATTAACACAAGAATGCAATAGAACTCCATAGGCATTAAAACACAAGTAGTCAAAGTATAATAGACAACATATATCACAATTCTTGGTACCGTGGAACTGTTAACCCCTTATTAATTAATACAACTGAGAGAAGAAGATAACATAAATAAGAGAGACATCATGACTTCCTCCTTTTACAAGATCTCTTCAATTATACTTCAAGAACTCCATGGAATGGGTAACTATGGTGTCCTAACTTTTTCCCAACTTCCTTGCTTTGTTTTTGACTCATTCCTTGTGTGTATCTTTGGTGTGTAAGTGCTCTTGCTTGTCTTTTGGTGTTAGGATTTAAGTTGCAGTCAAGTGAAGTTATGAAAGGGTGTGGAAAACCCTTAAAAGTTAGCCCAAGGCATTGTGGCCTCCCTTGGGGGAACAAGGGAACCCAAAAAGCCTCTTTGGAAGCCTTAAAGCCTCCCTTGTTGCCGCATGGGACCCTGTCAAGCTTCTTTAGATTTCTTCACAGCCTCCCTTATGGCCGCAAGGGAGCCCATGAAGGAAACCCAATTGTTGGGTTCCTAGGGCTTAAAAAGCCCATCATGCCCTTCTCTTTTGCACCTTCTTCTCATTCTTTTTCTCCCCTTCTCTTCCCCTCTTTAATCTTCTCTTATCTTGTCTTTGCTTGGATTTAGAAGCTTGGAGATCTCATTCCTCCCCTCTTGTAAAGGTGTTTCCTCGAGTTTGGAGGAGCTTGGAGGTATGGTTCTTCTCCTTCTTCTTCCCTTCTCTCTTGTTTTTGAGTTGTGAGTGGGACTATTAAGCATAATTATGTTGGAAGAATACCTCTCTATATATATATATGTGCATTGTGATGCTTGAGTAAGGCTTTATATGTTTTGTACTTTGATTTAAGATGTAGATTTTACTTGGAATGAGTTATATATATACATACATATATGTTTCTTATTTGAAAAGTATTACTATTCAAAAGAAAGTTTTTTTGAGTTGATATTTGATTCGAAATTTGTAAGTCAGATTTATAGATTCTATGGGTTATAAATTATAATATCATGCATACCTTTGTCATATTTGGTTTAATTCAACTCGATGACACTTTGACATGTTAATAGCTCTTGAAATGTCTTTTATTGGTATTTTAAAGCCATATTTAAATAATGATCAAGTTTATTTGCAAAGTTTGCAAAAATATTATATTTATGTTTTGAAAACTTTATTATTGAATCATAGTTTTGAAGTGAATGTTTTGAGACTCTTGTTATGATATTAGATGAGTTTACGCAAACTATTTATGCAACACATTTTGTGTTATTGTTGATGTTATGATTAAAATGAGTACCGAAGGATTATTGTGTTTTTCAAGTGATTCTAATTTGATGAAAAGGTATTCATCCAAGATGTTTTGAGCAACTAATTCCCTCTTAATATGGAAGTTGATTATGTGAAAATTTGTGAAACATATTGAGATCTCTACCATTGCGTTTATCTATACATTGAGCCTACAGGTTGTATGTTACATATTTGTATGGATGGTGACAATGGAGCTGAGCTCTTGTAATTACTGTAGTAAGAATTAGTGTTCCATAGGCCAACCTATCAGAGGTGGTGTGAAAATCTCCTTTTGTGTATAACACACTTTCAAGAGGCGGGTAGAGAACCTAAAAGGGTGTATTGTTGGGTTGTTCTGAGTCATCACATGGGCTTCCAAGCCGCCAACGCCAAGGGATGCGTATCTTGTCGGCTCCAGACCTAATCGAGGCCCCGGTTAGTGACAGAGTATTTTTGGAGGTTATTTATTATGTGATTGATTATCAACTTATTTATTTTCAAAACTTTGATGAATGCTCAATTTTGAAATTGTATTTGTTTTTCAAATCATTGATGTTTTTAAAATGATTATTATTCAGTATACTACTTATGCAAACCCAATTTCTTGTTTCACTGTTAGTATTTATGCTATCTTTGTTATTGTTAAACTTATGAGACATTCAACATGTTAGAATTGATAAACTTTGCATTTTTATAGTTGCTATAATTATATTTAATTTGAGTTGTTACGATTTATTTGTAGCATTGTAAAGTTCGTTTAATGTTTAACTTATTTTTATAGTTGAACCTATGTTTGGGAAATTGTAGTTTTTGTTGTTTTTAAGCTCTAGTGAGGTTTAAAGATTTCTTTGTACTATTTTTCTTCTGTTTTATTGTGTTAAAGATCACTATTATGTGTCGTTATGTTCTAAACTAGTTATATTATTAGCAAAGTATTTATTTTGGTGATTTATGATTATCATGGTTGGTTTTAATTCCGGTGGAGTTGTGCTAATTCCCTCACTGAGTAACTTTGGTTGCTCATCCCCTCTTTCTTCTTCCCAGGCTGTTGCAGGTAGTAGGTGAGGCTGCGTGGCTGCGTGGCTGCGTGGCTGCGTGCTGAGCATTTGCTACCTTCCTATCTTCTGTGTATCTTTTCAGATTATGTATGTGATAAGGTCCCCTTGCGTATATCCCGCAAGTGCACGGGTTTGTCGAAGTAATAATCCCGGGTGAGCGGGGTCAAATCCACAGGGAGTAGGAGTAAAGACACTTAATTCAATTCTTAGCTATGTGGAGTATCAACAATGATAAGTGTGGTAATGATTCAATTCTCAGAAATTAAAAGCAATAAGTAAGAGAGCAAAAGTAAGGAGGAGGCAAGGCAATCGATAAAGATGGGGTACTCGGATGATGCTTCACCTAGGATAATCGCTTCAAGTGCAAGAACTCTCTATTATGGTTCCTAATCAATGGAATGGTGAGTCGTGGAAATCCTTACATACATAGTCCTAAATCTAAGGTCAACTATGTCTAACTCTATACATGTCATGGAGGAGAAATCGAACAATCTCAACACCTCGCACTCGCATAGAGTTGCAATGAGCTCTAGGGATTCCAAGTGATAAATCTCTTCCTAGATTTAGACCTAACCCTTTGGTCCAGGCGGAAGGTCCCTAGCCACAATTAAGCCCTATATACTAAGATCATCTCAACGCTTCACTCGATTGCACGCGCAACTAGGCCCCAACGGAGGTTCATCCCTTAGACTATTCACTCTAATATGGCCGCAAAGAACTCGAGGAACGGAGGTAGAATCTATCACGTCAGAGGGGAAAGGGGACGCTCTTGTACCTCTCAACTCACCCTCTCAACCATCTCCAATCTAGCTTTGTCTAACGCTCGTGGTGTGTCACTCACTCACAAGGTTACCAACAAGAACTCTCAACCCTAGTGTCACTCTAGGGGAAATATTCATACAATCAAGCATTCAAGGTTGGAACTCACAATAAACATCAATTTATTGAAATCATAATAAAGAAGTTCAATGAAGCGAATACATCCTAGGGTTCACAATCACCCAAGTACCCACTAGGGGTTTAGCTCTCCATGGAGCTAAGTACAATCAAAGAAATCGAATGTAAAAGCAATGAATCCATAAAGAAACCCCCTCGATGGTCGTGTCGATGGTCTTGTGGAAAGTCCTCTACTCGTCATCCAAGGATTCCTTCGTCCGGTATAGGATACGCCTCTATTGAAGCTCCCCTACCAACCTTCTTCCTAATTCAATCATGATGTCAGAGCTGTAGAACCTCTCCAAAACCTTGGCCAATACCCCTCGAAACCCTAGCCGATGCCCTCTCGGAAGTTGGGGAAAGGATGGAGAAAACAATACCAAAATCGGGGTTGAATCGGCTTTAAATAGGGCTGGAATCGGGCAACTCCACGGGCGTGGACGATACACGCGCCCGTGCGGAATTTCCACACAGGCGTGGATAATTTCCACACACCCATGTGGATTCTCTGTTTCTCTGGTTTCTCGGTACTGTGAGCAGTCTGCTACATGACTTTGTTACAGCTTTTGTCTGCGGTGTCTCGCTACGGGTCTTCGACCTGAATAACTTCCCCAATTCCATACTTTCATCGGGGTAACGCAAACGGGCACACGTTCACGTCGTGAATCACTTGCTTCTTCAATAATATATATGTTGGTGGAGCTCCTGTTCTTGTATGCATATGACGGAATGCTCGAGTGTGACTGCCTTTGTGCCCCTCCAAATGGATGTGCTCACTCGAATGCGAGGAGGTTGGCACACACTCTAGCATCTTACACCTGTCCTATGTCTTCGTGTTTGAAGTTTAGCAAGATCTCATCCAAAATAAGTGCATTATGATCTACATTGGCCTATTTCCTTCATACTCGGCCTCACAGCCCTACCTGCGTAAAAGTAACATAAAAACACACATATTAATGTAAAAACCTGAGAAAAGTAATGCTCAACATAAGGAATGAACGCTTCGCATTCATATCGCACAAGCACTTATCAAATTCCCCCACACTTAAGCTTTTGCTTGTCCTCAACCAAACATTAAAACATTCTATGCATCAATGAAGAAAATATTGAAAGTGCTTGGCCTTAGGTTCACCAAAGTATACAAAGATAGCATTCTACAAGTAAGGAAAATTTCAACACTAAATACGAAAAATCAATGCTCTACCTAAAAACTTGAATCAAAAAGGATAACAAACCCAAATTTCGTGTAAGTGTGTGAACTCACTCAAAACACCCCAAGTTATACTCCTCAAAGTTCTAAGTGAAAGGGACTTATTTATCTACACAAGTGATAAAAATTTTAAAAGATGGTAGCAGCTTCACACATCCTCTAAGGTAGCCCTTTCCAAAGCGGCCGCTAAGGTGGCTTTCACACTTTCGAGGTGGTAGCTCTTTCTACCCGGGTGGTAGCTTTCACTTATCCTATGAGATAGCTCTTTTCTCTCATTAGGGCATAACTAGTATCCGACTTGTGAGAGTAGCTTCATACTTCATAGGTGGTAGCTCTTTTCACCCAACAAATACAAATAAACAATAAAAACTATTTTTGTTCTTTTCTTTTTCATTTTTTTCCATTTCAATTTAGCAAAAAGAAGTAAACCTAACTAGTCCCTTTAACATCAAACATGAGTTTCCAATAGAGTTCAAAGAGTGAGTAGTGCACTAATTGTAAATCGGGCAAAAATTCCTTAAAATTCAAGCAAGAACTAGAGCATGAAAACATTCAATGTTAACAATTCTCCTAGACTTAAGAATACAAACATTGCAACTAAGGTGAACCGCCATTGGCTATGTGAGCATATATCAATCAAGAACAATAGAAAAGATGTGCACATTATGAAACTCCCCCCACACTTAAGTTGTACATTGTCCTCAATGTACACATGCCACTCACTCAAAAATATATCATTCAAAAAAATAGATGTGGGAGAAGCAATCAAAACAATACTCCCCTGACTCCTAGTGTTGCGTTTGATGAAGCTAATTCATTGGGAGTAGTGTTCCAACGGGTTGTGAAGCTCGCACGGCCAATTGCCGAAGCACCTTCACCGTGCCCATGACTAAGTCTCAATTTCCAAGAAGACAAGACCATCTGCACGCATACACGAGGGGGTTCAGTGAAGCTCAAGAAAAACAAAAAATAACTCGAGTGTATAAAAGATGAAGCAATGAATACAACTCGATAATGCAAAATAACATAAACTCAGAAGGAAAATCCTTTCTGAGTGAACAAGTCTAAACACAAGATAATAAGATAAAGTAAAATGCATGAAAGTAAAAGAAAGGTCAAGTGTCGGAGTCGCTCTCGGGCTCCGCTGCTGCTGCTACTGAAGTGGAAGCAAATAGTGGATCCTCCGTTGCTGGGGTCGAGGATGGAGGTGTTGGAGGTGCTGGAGGTACTGGCGGTGCCTGAAGAGTCCTCGGCTGCAGGACGAATGATGAGGCAACGTCTCGCTCTAGGATCTGCTGTAATATGTCAAAACGTGCCATGAACTCTGTGTACTGAGTGGCCTGCATAGCCCTAATCTTAGCAACCTCGGCTTGGACCACTCCTATAGCATTCTCGAGCCTCTCAAAGTGATCATTGGCTCGAGAAGGTGAAAACATGCGCACTGGGGGTGGTTCCTCGGCCGCTGGAGGTGCCTCGGTCTCCATCGATGTGGGCTGAGGCTCGGGGCGGGCTGAGATGCTCCGTCATCATCACCCTCATCATCAGCTATCTCTGGGGCTGGTAGAACTAACGCAAAAACCCCTGTCCGAACCCTGCGGACCATGCCCATCAACCGCATTGTTTCTAGACCCAGGGGAACGGGTACACTCGTCTTCTTGGCCCCGCGAATCGAATCCAAGAGACCCATGCCCATCACTAATCTCGTAATGTAAGGGCCCGAGAAGATCGCTCCAGTGTAGTGTACTGTCCCTGGTGTCTGATGTAATCAGCCAAGATGTGCCCTAAGTGGATCGGTACGCGCTCTACCATCGAGTACAAGTACAGTAACTCCTGGCGGCTCAAGACACCAGTACTATCGCCACGGCCATTCACCGACCTACTCATGATGGTGTGCAAATATCTGTAGGCAGGTCGGGAAAGGCACGTGGCCTTGGAGACCCCGGCTCGTACTGACACTGACCACATAGCACTCTGTAAGCTCTCTGCGGGGTCAAGGTTCCAGGATAATCAGTAGGCAACTATGCATACTCCTCTGAATCTGTGAATGCCTCCTCGTATAAGCCAAGTAGTATGGAAAACTGCGTAATGCTCAAACTATGGTGGCGTCCAAACACTCTGAACTGAATGGTGCCCAAACTGTTGAAGCTCGCATACGCTCTATCAAACTCAAACGAGGAGAAACTCTCGGATAGCTGGCTCTCTAATCGTCAACAACTGCTGCCAACCACCATCTGAAACAAGGTCCTCAACCTCATCAGCGAACTCATCTCCCTACTGAAGATCTCGTAATATAGTCGTGTCCAGGAATCGAGTCTATCCGAAGCGGAGTCTCGATAAGCGCTCATAATGGGCCTGATGTTCGGGAATCGCAAATCGCATGCCTCGGGCTCAGAGGATTACTCACGTGGCCTCTTATCATCTTACATCTTTGTCCTAGGTGCCATGATCTACCAAATTTAAACAAAATTAGTCAAATAATGTTAATAAAACAATAGTGCAGAAATCCGCACGGTTGTGTGGAATTTTCGCAAGCCCGTGTCGATTCACGGGGCGTGAGAACCGCACGGCCAGGCATCAACAATCCAAAAATACAACTCAATAATATCTCTAACTTCATTCTAAACATAAATCATTGTTCCAATTGAAGAAACGAAACATTATTAACCAGATTAATCAAAAGAGATCATGAATTGACGAAGAAGATGAAGAAAATGAATTTACCGACAAGGAGAAGTGAAAAAATAAAGAGCCGGCCGGAAAACTTGCTAAAATCCCACCAAACTAGTGCAATGGACTCGGAGAATGTTGTGAGAGTGTTTTCAAGTGAAAAGGAGTCGTGAAGAAGGAGAGAAATCATCCCCTCTTTAAACAGAACTCGCGACTTTTGGCATTCTGTGCATCCACACCGGCGTGTGGAAATTCCCCACTCCCGTGCGCCTCACTTCAAAAGCTCCACAGGGGCGTATGCACGCCCCCGTGCGCTCTCGGGAAAAACTCTCACTAACTTAGAACGATCTCCCACGGGCGTGCGGAAATTATCCACGCCCGTGCGAAATACCCACAAGGGTAGATGCACGCCCCTGTGGCTTCCCTGGACATCCGAGAAAGATATCAAGTCTTCCACACGCCCGTGCGGAAATTCCCCACGGCCGTGGACATTTACAAGCCCAATTCACAGGGGCAGCCGCACGCCCCTGTGTTTTTTCGGGATGGAGTGAGCAACCTGCAGAGTTTCGCACGGGCGTGCAGAAATTACCCACGCTCATATGGGGTTCACAAGGTCACCCACAGGGTCGAGTCCACGCCCCTGTGTGTTCTCGGGAAAATCTGCCCAACTCTACAGGAAAGAACACGCCCGTGCGGAAATTACCCACGGGCGTGCGCCAGTCGCATGGTCATCCACAGGGGCAGTCGCACGCCCCTGTGCCCTCTCTGGATGAGCTCACAGTACACATCCACTGGCGTGCCAAAATTTCCCACGCCCGTGTGTTTTCTCTGGATGACTTAGGAAAACCTGCAGGCTCTGCAGAACTAGTCTGAACATGTCTGCACACTCAGAGCCTGCCCTATTATGCAAAATTTACCAGATAAAAACACAAAATAGAACTCAAATGACCAAACTTCGCCAATTCGCAACAAAACACACAATGAATACTTTTTTTTTTTAAAACCCAACATAAAATCGCAGCACAAGCACTCAAAAAATTTCAACACCAACACTTAACAATTTATTCATTCAAACAAACTAAACTAAAAGGTACAAAAAAAGTAAACACTTGGGTTGCCTCCCAAGAATCGCTTGTTTAACGTCACTAAGCTTGACGTAACTTTCTTACCTCACGGGGGTTCATGAATGAAGGTTGCCCTCTTACCCATAACTTGAAAGCATGATGAGGAAAGTCTCTTGAGGGTAGATGATGTACTATCGGGCTTCGGACCACCTAGCAATCGTTCGTCCAACTTCCTTGGCTCATGTATGTCTCCAATAGCCTTGGGGCGTTTTCGGTGGTGTCTCCTAGCCCTCTTCATTTTCTGGAGCACATTCTTCAAGATCCCCGGGGTAGATGTTTCCTCTCCATTCAAGCCAAGCATCATTACTTCTTCATTGCTCTCCTCTTGGTCGAACAAACCTTCATACGGATCCGGGTTGAACATTTCCGTATATATTCATCAACAATCTCATCGAGTAGTGTCTAGAAAAATACAAAGTGTCATCAAAATCGAGAGAATGCCGCATGGCTTCAGCAAGGCGGTAAGTGACCTTATCGTCTCCGACTCTCAATGTAAGCTCTCCGCCGTCCATGTCAATCAATGCTTTGGAAGTCCGCAAGAATGGTCTCCGAAGTATCAAGGATACATCAGCATCCTCATCGACATCTAGCACTACAAAGTCAACCGGAAAAATGTACTTGTCCACTTTGACTAGCACGTCTTCAATGATGCCTCTCGGATGTCGTACCGTTCGGTCCGCCAATTGTAAAGTCATCTGAGTAGGCCTAGGCTCACCCAAGCCTAGCTTTTGGAAGAAAGTATATGGCATGACGTTGATACTTGCCCCTGAATCTGCCAATGCCATTACCTCACCTAAGTTGCCGATGTTACACGGAATAATGAAGCTTCCCGAGTCCTTCTTCTTGTTCGGCATGTTCTTTTGCAACACCGCCGAGCATGAAGCATCAAGCACCACTGAAGCACTCTCCTCCAATTTCCTCTTCTTGGTCAATAGGTCTTTCAGGAACTTCGCAAACTTAGGCATTTGAGCCAAAGCCTCAACAAAAGGAATGTTGATGTGGAGTTTCTTGAACAAACTCAGGAACTTCTTATACTGCTCATCCCCTTGGTCATTCTTCAATCTAGAGGGATAAGGGATTCTTGGCTTGAAAGGTGGGGGTGCCATCTCTTTCTCTTTGGTTGCTCCCTTCTCAACCTCTATGACCTCGAGTGCGTGTTCTTTCGGCTTCTCACTCGAAAGCCTCCCTTCAACCTCACGACCGCTTCTCAAAGCGATCGCCTTCACATGTTCTCTTGGGTTGGTTTTTGTGTTACTTGGTAAACTCCCATGTGGCCTTTCAGAGAGAGACTTCGCAATTTGCCCCACTTGATTTTCAAGATTGTGCAAAGGGGCGGTGTGATTGCGAAGTGTAGCCTCGACTGATTCAAACCTTGTATTTGCCGATTGAACAAATCTAGCCAAGTGCTTCTCCAAATCCGTCATTCGGGTTTCCAAACCTGAAATTCTGTTTTCCACTTGAGGGGCTTGTTGTTGTTGTTGCAACCCCGATGGCCCCATGGTCTTCTGTGGTCCTTGATTACTGCATGAAAAGTTGGGATGATTCTCCAACCTGAATTGTAGGTGTTGCAGTATGGATTCCCTTGAGGTCTCATTCCATTACCTACAAAGTCAACATTCTTAACTGAAGAAACATCACCAATGACGATTGGGCAATCGGAGGGAGCATGTCCTCCACCACAACCGGTGCAATTGGTCATGGCCACAACTCAATTCGAAGCTATAAGATCTAGCTTCTTACTCAAACTCTCCACTTGGCCCGCCAATAAAGTTATTGTATCAATTTCATGGAGACCGGCACTTTTTTCTTTTCCCTAACGTTCCACTGGTAGCTATTTAACCTCATTTCCTCAATCAATTGACGAGCCTCATCGGGGGTTTTGCTACCTAAGGTACCTATTGCCGCCGCATCCAAGAGTTGCCTTGTACTCGGGTTCAAACCATTGTAGAAGGTTTGAACAATCATCCACTCCGGGAATCCGTGTTGCGGACACTTGCGCAGGAGTTCCTTGAACCTTTCCTATGTCTCAAATAGAGACTCCAATTCCAACTGCATAAAGGATGAGATCTCATTCCTAAGCTTTGCTGATTTTCCGGGAGGAAAATAACGGGCTAGAAAAGCTTTTACCATCTCCTCCCATGTAGTGATTGATGCTCTAGGTAATGAGTCTAGCCACTGCTTCGCTTTCCCCTTTAAGGAAAATGGGAAGGCTCTCAACTTGATGGCATCATCCATCACACCATTTATCTTCAGCATGTCACATACCTCGAGGAAGCTCTCTATGTGACTGTTTGGATCCTCATCGGCCAAATCGTTGCATTGTGTGGACTGCTGCAGCATATGGATGAATGCCGGTTTTAGCTCGAAATTCTGAGCTGTAATTGGGGGATGCACAATACTCGATTGTGTCCCCAACACTGAAGATTTGGCATAATTGGATAGTGTTCGTTGTTGCTCATTTTGTTCTGCCATGTTGTCAGATCCTTCTACTTCCAAATCAGCTGGATTAGGTTGTTCTTGTACAGGTTCTTTCTCTTTCCTTCGAAGTGTACGTTCCAGCTCAGGGTCTCCTTCAATCAATATTAATGGATTCCCTTGGGTCATAACCTGGAGCTGCACCAAAAGTAAAGAAAAAGAAAATCAGAACGATGATAGAATAGGAAGATATGAAATAGAATGTGTAGTGAAATAGCTAAGAAAACAAAGTGCAAAGTATCTCTAAATACCTAACTACCCGCCAACGGCGCCAAAAACTTGACAAGGTCCCCTTGCTTATATCCCGCAAGTGCACGGGTTTGTCGAAGTAATAATCCCGGATGAGCGGGGTTGAATCCACAGGGAGTAAGGAGTAAAGACACTTAATTCGATTCTTAGCTATGTGAAGTATCAACAATGATAACTGTGGTAATGATTCAATTCTCAGAAATTAAAAGCAACAAGTAAGAGAGCAAAAGTAAGGAGGAGGCAAGGCAATCGATGAAGATGCGGTACTCGGATGATGCTTCACCTAGGATAATCGCTTCAAGTGCAAGAACTCTCTATTATGCTTCCTAATAAATGCAATGGTGAGTCGTGGAAATCCTTACATACATAGTCCCAAATCTAAGGTCAACTATGCCTAACTATATACATGTCCCGGAGGAGAAATCGAACAATCTCAACACCTCGGACTCGCATAGAGTTGCAATGAGCTCTAGGGATTCCAAGTGATAAATCTCTTCCTAGATTTAGACCTAACCCTTTGGTCCAGGCGGAAGGTCCCTAGCCACAATTAAGCCCTAGATACTAAGATCACCTCAACGCTTCACTCCATTACATGCGCAACTAGGCACCAGCGGAGGTTTATCCCTTAGACCATTCACTCTATTATGGCCGCAAAGAACTCAAGGAACGGAGGTAGAATCTATCACGGCAGAGGGGAAAGGAGACGCTCCTGTACCTCTCGACTCACCCTCTCAACCCTCTCCAACCTAGCTTTGTCTAACGCTCGTGGTGTGGCACTCACTCACAAGGTTACCAACAAGAACTCTCAACCCTAGTGTCACTCTAGGGGAAATGTTCATACAATCAAGCATTCAAGGTTGGAACTCACAATAAGCATCAATTTATTGAAAGCATAATAAAGAAGTTCAATGAAACGAATACATCCTAGGATTCACAATCACCCAAGTACCCACTAGTGGTTTAGCTCTCCATGGAGCTAAGTACAATCAAAGAAATCGAATGTAAAAGCAACAAATCCATAAAGAAACCCCCTCGATAGTCGTGTCGATGGTCTTATGGAAAGTCCTCTACTCGTCGTCCAAGGATTCCTTGGTCCGGTATAGGATATGCCTGGATCGAAGCACCCCTACCAACCTTCTTCCTAATGGAATCACGATGTCAAAGCCGTAGAACCTCTCTAAAACCTTGGCCAATACCCCTTGAAACCCTAGCCGAAGCCCTCTCGCAAGTTGGGGAAAAGATGGAGAAAAGAATACCAAAATCGGGGCTGAATTGGCTTTAAATAGGGCTGAAATCGGGCAACTCCACGGGCATGGACGGTACACGCGCCCGTACGGAATTTCCACACGGGCGTGGATAATTTCCACACGCCCGTGTGGATTCTATGTTTCTCTGGTTTCTCGGCCGGCTATGAACAGTGCTGCTACAATACTTGCTACAGTGTTGCTACATTACTCTGCTACAGTCTTCGACCTGAATAACATCCCAATTCCATACTTTCATCGGGGTAACGCAAACGGGCACACGTTCATGTCATAAATCACTTGCTTCTTCAATGATATATATGTTGCTGGAGCTCCTCTTCTTGTATGGATAAGACGGAATGCGAGAAGGTTGGCTTTGTGCCCCTCCAAATGGATGTGCTCACTCGAATGCGAGAAGGTTGGCACACACTCTAGCATCTCACACCTGTCCTATGTCTTCACGTTTAAACTTTAGCAAGATCTCCTCCAAAATAAGTGCATTATGATCCACATTGGCCTATTTCCTTCATACTCGGCTTCACAGCCCTACCTGCGTAAAAGTAACATAAAAACACACATATTAATGTAAAAACCTGAGAAAAGTAATGCTCAACATAAGGAATGAACACTTCGCATTCATATCGCATAAGCACTTATCAGTATGTTTATTTTGATCATGAGCATGTACATTTGAGTCTTGGAACCAGTAGTATGTATAAAACTCTGTTACATGGTGTTGTATTTAAACAACTATTGAACTCCTGGTGTATCATCTTTGTTGCTTGATAAGTGCTTGTGCGATATGAATGCGAAGCGTTCTTTCCTTATGTTAAGCATTACTTTTCTCAGGTTTTTACACTAATATGTGTGTTTTTATGTTACTTTTATGTAGGTTGGGTTGTGAAACCAATTATGAAGGAAGGAAGCCAATGTGGATCACAATGCACCAATTTTGGAGGAAATCTTGCTAAAGTTCAAACGCGAAGATATGAGTCGGCTGCGAGATGCTAGAGTATGTGCCAACCTCCCCCGTATTTGAGTTAGCACAACCATTTGGAGGGGCACAAGCACAGTCACACTCAAGCATTCTGACTTATGCTCATAGAACAAGATCTCCACTAACTTATGCAACATTGAAGAAGCAAAGCGATCCACGGCATAAACGTGTGCCCGCTTATGTTACCCCGATGAAAAGTGGATTCGGGAGTATTTTTGGCAGAGTTACTGTTCACAGCCGCCTGAGAAAATAGGAATTCAGAGAATCCACACGGGCGTGTGGAAATTATACATGCTCGTGTGTAAATTCCACATTGGAATCTATAAAATCCACAGGCCCGTGTGGTCGCCCGATTACAGCCCTATTTAAAGCCGATTCAGCCCCGATTTCAGCATTCTTTTCTCCATCTTTTCCCCAACTTGAGAGAGGGTTTTGGCTAGGGTTTTTAGAGGTATTGGCTAAGGTTTTCAAGAGGTTCTACGGCTCCGACATTGTCATTCCTTAGGAAAAAAGTTGGTAGGGGAGCTTCCGTCGAGGCATATCCTAAACCGGACGAGGGAATCCTTGGAAGATGAGTAGAGGACTTTACACAAGACCATCGACACGACTATCGAGGGGGTTTATTTATGGATTTATTGCTTTTACATTCTATTTCTTTGATTGTACTTAGCTCCATGGAGAGCTAAACCCCTAGTGGGTACTTGGGTATTTGTGAACCCTATGATGTATTTGTTTCATTGAATCTCTTTATTATGCTTTTCAATTAATTGATGTTTGTTATGAGTTCCAACCATGAATGCTTGATTGTATGAACATTTCCCCTAGAGTGACACTAGGGTTGAGAGTTCTTGTTGGTAACCTTGTGAGTGAGTGACACACCACGAGCGTTAGACAAAGCTAGGTTGGAGAGGGTTGAGAGGGTGACTTGAGAGGTTTAGGAGCGTCCCCTTTCCCATCCGACGTGATAGATTCTACCTCCGTTCCTCGAATTCTTTGCAGCTATAATAGAGTGAATGGTCTAAGGGATGACCCTCCCCTGGGGCTTAGTTGCGCGTGCAATGGAGTGAAGCGTTGATGTGGTGTTAGTATCTAGGTATTAATCGTGGTTAGGAACCTTCCACCTGGACCAAAGGGTTAGGTCTATAATTAGGAAGAGATTTATCACTTGGAATCCCTAGAGCTCTTTGCACCTCTATTCGAGAGCGAGGTTGAGAGGTTATCTAATCTCTCCTCCGGGACATGTATAGAGTTAGGCATAGTTGACCTTAGATTTGGGACTATGTAATTAAGGATTTCCATGACTCACCATTGCATCGATTAGGAAGCATAATAGAGGGTTCTTGCACTTGAAACAATTATCCTAGGCGGAGCATTATCCGAGTACCCCATCTTTATCGATTGCCTTACCTCCTCCTTTACTCGTGCTCTATTACTTGTTGCTTTTACTTTTGAGAATTGAATCATTGTCACACTTATTACTATTGATCTTTCACATAGCTAAGAAGCAGATTAAGTGTTTTTATTCCCTACTCCCTGTGGATTCGATACCCGCTCAGCCAGGATTATTACTTCGACAAACCCGTGCACTTGCGGGATATACGCAAGGGGACCCTATCAAGTTTTTGGCGCCGTTGCCAGGGTGTAGGCGTTTAGAGATATTTTGCACTTTGTTTTCTTAGCTATTTCACCATACATTCAAATTCATATCTTATTATTCTATCATTTTTCTGACTTTTCCTTATTTCTTTTTTATTGTAGAAAATGATTAACATGTTTGAGTCATTTGACACTATCATGAGAATGGTCGAAAACGTGGAGCAGAAAGTTCAAACAGTTACATTGCATGACATACCGTGTTATTCTCATCATGAGCTGTATACAACTTAACAGCCACTAGAAGAATCAGTTGTAGAGTACATAGCCAGGATTCAAGGGCAAAACTGTTAATTAGATAATGTGATAAAGCAGTTTGAGAGATCCACGTCGGTGTCAGTGAGTGATCAGTTGGAGGAAAGTGTAGAAAGAATCCTTGCTCAGTTTGATTCTTCCTATCAAGACCAAAGGCAAGAACTCTTTTCAGTGGGAGTTGCTATTTCAAAAGCAGAACTATGTGGAATCGACACATTGATATCCGCTGCGGAGTGTAAAGAAATAGATACCTAGTTGGAAGAAGAGGAGAATAATTGTGAGCATAAGGCAAATGATTTCGAGGAGATTGATAGATTGAAAGAGGGCAACTTGCGCCCATCAATTATTGGACCACCAGAACTTGAGCTCAAAACTCTTCCAGCACATTTGGAATAGGCATTCTTAATGGAGGACTCTAAACTCCCTGTGATTGTAGCTTCAAACTTGTCTGCGAAGCAGAAGGATAAGCTTATTAGCATGTTGAAAAAGCACAAATCAGCTATTGCATGGAAGATCTCCGACATTAAGGGTATAAACCCATCATTCTGCACTCATAAGATCCTAATGGATGATGACTACAAATCTGTGATCCAATCTCAGCGAAGATTGAACCCGAATATGAAGGAGGTTTTCAAAGCGGAGGTAATAAAACTTTTGGATGCAGGAATCATCTACCCCATATCCGACAGCAAGTGGGTGAGCCCGACCCAAGTTGTCCCAAAAAAAGGAGGAATGACAGTAGTAAAGAATGAAAAGAATGAGTTAATCCCAACTAGGACAGTTACTGGTTGGCGAGTTTGCATTGACTATAGAAGACTAAATGATGTCACTCGGAAAGATCATTTTCCTTTGCCATTTATTGACCAAATGTTGGAATGACTAGCGGGGCAACATTTCTAGTGTTTCCTTGATGGCAAGTCAGGATATTTTCAAATCCCAATAGCCCCAGAAGATCAGGAGAAAACCACATTTACTTGCCCTTATGGTACTTTTGCTTATAGAAGAATGCCTTTCGGGTTGTGTAACGGCCCTACAACATTCCATCGCTGCATGACGGCCATTTTTGATGACTTTCTCGAAGATATTATGGAAGTTTTCATGGATGATTTTTCAGTGTGCGGGGACTCTTTCGATGCTTGCTTAAATAATTTGGAAAGAGTATTAGTGAGATGTGAAGAGACGAATCTCATCCTCAACAGGGAAAAGTGTCACTTTATGGTGCAAGAAGGCATTGTCCTTGGACATAAGATTTTTCAGGAAGGTATGGAGGTGGATAAGGCGAAGATTGAGGTAATTGAAAAGCTTCCTCCACCTACAAATGTGAAAGGGATCCGCAATTTCTTGGGTTATGCAGGTTTTTACAGAAGGTTCATTAAGGACTTTTCGAAGATCTCTCAACTGTTAACCAAACTCTTGGAGAAGGATACTCCTTTTGATTTCGGAAACAACTGTCTGAATGCATTTAATGTGCTGAAAGAAAAGTTAGTGCAAGCACCAATCCTAATAACACCAAAGTGGGATGAGCCGTTCGAAGTAATGTGTGATGCTAGTGATTATGCAGTGGGAGCGGTCTTGGGTCAGAGGAGAAGTAAGCAATTTCAACCGATCTATTATGCTAGCAAGACTCTCACAAGTGCACAAGAAAATTACACCACTACTGAAAAGGAATTATTAGCTGTAGTGTTTGCTTTTGATAAATTCAAACCATATCTCATCCTATCTAATGTCACAGTGTTCACATATCATTCTGCACTCCGTTATCTCATGAACAAGGCAGATACGAAGTCGAGATTGATTCCGTGGATATTGTTGTTGCAAGAATTTGATATGGAAATAAAAGATAAGAAGGGGACAAAGAATGTGGTTGCAGATCATCTGTCGAGATTAGAAGATTGTGAGGTGCAAGAACCGACAAGCAAGAAAATTAATGATTTTATCCCTGAGGAGCATCTGTATGCGGTACAGAATTCAGAATCAAGAGATACTCCATGGTTCACAGATTTTGTGAATTATCAGTCAGGAAGGGTATTGAAGCAGGGTTTAAGCTTTCAACATAAGAAGAAATTTTTCAGTGACCTTAAGAATTTTTTCTGATAAGATCCTTACCTGTTCCGTATTTGTCCAGATCAGGTGGTGCGAAGGTGTGTTTCTAGGTAGGAAGGTTGGAATATCATTGCGCATTGTCATTCAGGCCCAGTGGGGGGGGGGCGCATTATGCATCAAGTCGAACTACAGAGAAGGTTTTAGCCGCTGGGTTCTATTGGTTGACCTTATTCCGAGATGTTCATCAATTCGTTTTACGATGTGATAGTTATCAACGGGCTGGAAACTTATCACGAAGGGACGAGATGCCACAAAATCCTATGCAATTTTGCGAGGTGTTTGATGTATGGGGAATTGATTTCATGGGACCATTTCCAAAATCCAATGGCAATCAATACATTCTGGTAGCGGTTGATTATGTTTCCAAGTGGGTGGAAGCCCAGGCTCTTCCAACTAATGATGCAAGAACTGTGGTGAAGTTTTTGAAGAAGTTATTTACTCGATTTGGAACTCCAAGAATTATCATTAGCAATCGGGAAACTCATTTTTGTAACACACAATTGGCTAAAGTATTAAAGTATTATGGAGTTCATCATCGTCTTGCTACTCCTTACCATCCGCAAATGAGTGGGCAAGTGGAGGTTACAAATAGAGAGCTCAAGAGAATCTTAACCAAATCAGTGGAACAAGGGAAACGAGATTGGTCCAAAAGGTTAGATGACACACTTTGGGCTCATAGAACAGCATACAAAACCCCAATAGGGACCACTCCCTATAATTTAGTGTATGGAAAATCTTGACATTTACCGGTGGAATTAGAGCACAAAGCATATTGGGTAATTAATGTGATGAATTTTGACTTGCGCAAATCTGGAGAGCAACGAATATTACATCTCAACGAGTTAGACGAATAGAGGATGAAGGCATATGAGAATGCAAGGATATATAAGGAAAGAACTCGGAAGTGGCATGACAAGCATATTAAGACTCCAAAGAACTTCAAAGCAGGCGATCAGGTGTTATTATTCAACTCTCGTCTACGTTTATTCCCGGGGAAACTCAAATCAAGGTGGTCGGGTCCGTATACCATAACCACAGTTTCACCTCATGGAGCCATTGAAATTAACCATCCGGAGAAGGGCACATTCAAGGTGAATGGACATAGGTTGAAACCATGCTATGGCGGAGAGATTTGTAGTGACAATAGAGAAGTATTTTTCCTCCAAGAACCCCAGTGAGGTAAGGCAAGGTACGTCAAGCTTAGTGACGTTAAACAAGTGCTTCTTAGGAGGCAACCCAAGTGTTTACTATTTCTTATCTTCTAGTTTAGTTTATTTTCATGAATAACTTGTTAAGTGTTGGTGTCTTGATGTTTAGATGCTTTTACTAAGATCTTCTTGCGAGCTTTGTGTATTCATCGTGTGTTTTCATGGGGAACTGGCGAAGTTGTGTTGTTTGAGCTTAATTCCATGTTTTTCACTGGTAAAACTTACATACTAGGGCAGGCTCTGAGTGTGTAAACATGTTAAGAAACTTTCTGCAGAGCCTACAGGTTTTTCTAAGGCATCCAGCAAAAACGCATGGGCATGTGGAATTTCCGCACGCCTGTGGATTTGTATTGCGAGCTCATCTAGAGAAGGCACAGGGGCCTGCGGCTGTCCCTGTGAACGACCATGCGAAAATCGCACGCCCGTGGGTAATTCTCGCACGGGCGTGTGATTTCCTGCAGAGTTTGTTAAATTATCCCGAGAGAGCACAGGGGCGTGAACTCGCACCTGTGGTCGACCTTGTGAAAACCGCACGGGCGTGGGTAATTTCCTCACGCCCGTGCGAATCTCTACAGAAGAGCTCTCGCCATCCCGAGAAGACACAGGGGCGTGTGGGTGCCCCTGTGAGCTGGGCCTGTGCATACCCACGGCCGTGTGGAAATTCCGCACGGGCGTGTAGAACACTTACCGATTTTTTCTCGGATATCCAGCGAAGCCACAGGAGCGTGCGTTTGCCCCTGTGAGATCTTCATTTTGATGGCGCATGGGCGTGGGTGATTCCCGCACGCCAATGTGGATCTCCAGGAATTAAAAGACTGTCTGCTCTTCTAATACATTGGTCACACCTTGTTCTTCTAATATATTTAGTGTTGAAATTTCCCTTACTTGTAAAATGCTCTCTTTGTATACTTTGGTGAACCTAAGGCCAAGCACTTTCAATATTTTCTTCATTGATGTACAGAATGTTTAATTTTTTCTTGAGGACAAGCAAAAGTTTATGTGTGGGGGAGTTTGATAAGTGCTTGTTCGATATGAATGCGAAGCGTTCTTTCCTTATGTTGAGCATTACTTTTCTCGGGTTTTTACACTAATATGTGTGTTTTTATGTTACTTTTATGCAGGTTGGATTGTGAAACCAATTATGAAGGAAAGAAGCCAATGTGGATCACAATGCACCGATTTTTGAGGAAATCTTGCTAAAGTTCAAACGCGAAGATATGAGTCAGCTGCGAGATGCTAGAATGTGTGCCAACCTCCCCCGTATTTGAGTTAGCACAACCATTTGGAGGGGTACAAGGGCAGTCACACTCAAGCATTCTGACTTATGCACATAGAACAAGATCTCCATCAACTTATGCAACATTGAAGAAGCAAAGCGATCCACGGCATAAACGTGTGCCCGTTTATGTTACCCCGATGACAAGTGGATTCAGGAGTATTTTTGGCAGAGTTACTATTCACAACCGGCCGAGAAAATAGGAATTCAGAGAATCCACATGGGCGTGTGGAAATTATACACGCCCGTGTGGAAATTCCACATTGGCGTCTATAAAATCTACAGGCCTGTGTGGTCTCCCGATTCCAGCCCTATTTTAAGCCGATTCAGCCCCGATTTCAGCATTCTTTTCTCCATCTTTTCCCCAACTTGAGAGAGGGTTTTGGCTAGGGTTTTCAGAGGTATTGGCTAAGGTTTTGGAGAGGTTCTACGGCTCCGACATCGTCATTCCTTAGGAAAAAAGTTGGTAGGGGAGCTTCCGTCGAGGCATATCCTAAACCGGACGAGGGAATCCTTGGAAGATGAGTAGTGGACTTTCCACAAGACCATCGACACGACTATCGAGGGGGTTTATTTATGGATTCATTGCTTTTACATTCTATTTCTTTGATTTTACTTAGCTCCATGGAGAGCTAAACCCCTAGTGGGTACTTGGGTATTTGTGAACCCTATGATGTATTTGTTTCATTGAATCTCTTTATTATGCTTTTCAATTAATTGATGTTTGTTGTGAGTTCCAACCATGAATGCTTGATTGTATGAACATTTCCCCTAGAGTGACACTAGGGTTGGGAGTTCTTGTTGGTAACCTTATTAGTGAGTGACACACCACGAGTGTTAGACAAAGCTAGGTTGGAGAGGGTTGAGAGGGTGAGTCTAGAGGTACAGGAGCTTCTCCTTTCCCCTCTGATGTGATAGATTCTACCTCCGTTCCTCGAGTTCTTTGCGACCATAATAGAGTGAATGGTCTAAGGGATGCCCCTCTGCTGGGGCTTAGTTGCGCGTGCAACGGAGTGAAGCGTTGATGTGGTCTTAGTATCTAGGGATTAATCGTGGTTAGGGACCTTCCACCTGGACCAAATTGTTAGGTCTATAATTAGGAAGAGATTTATCACTTGGAATCCCTAGAGCTCTTTGCAACTCTATTCGAGTGCGAGGTTGAGAGGTTATCTAATCTCTCCTCCGGGACATGTATAGAGTTAGGCATAGTTGACCTTAGATTTGGGACTATGTAATTAAGGATTTCCACGACTCACCATTGCATCGATTAGAAAGCATAATAGAGGGTTCTTGCACTTGAAACAATTATTCTAGGCAGAGCATTATCCGAGTACCCCATCTTTATCGATTGCCTTACCTCCTCCTTTACTCGTGCTCTCTTACTTGTTGCTTTTACTTTTGAGAATTGAATCATTGTCACACTTATCACTATTGATCTTTCACATAGCCAAGAAGTGGATTAAGTGTTTTTATTCCCTACTCCCTGTGGATTCGATACCCGCTCATCCGGGATTATTACTTGCGGGATATACGCAAGGGGACCTCTCTATTTCTGCTTACTCTTATTGTTGTTGTCGTAGATGTTGCTACTTTCACTATATATCATTGTACTTCTATACCTTGTATCAATGTAGATAACATTGTTTCCAAGTTGTTGTTTGGCCTTGCGAAGTCCCAAGGATTGAGTGGTGGGGTGTCCCACCTTGAGATTGTCATGATAGTTGTCACATCCCATTGGCCTGCGGGTTGGGCGTGATAGTAACTCCACTTCTCCAGCATCTCTTACTCAACCTTGATCTCCTTAGCTCATGTGGTGATGGGTATATTTGTTAATAATGGAGGAATTAAGGAGTTAGAAGCAATTAGGAGTGTATCTGGTTACCAATCAAGTGAAAATTGAAGAAATGTCTAAGTGTTCAAGCTTAGCTCGGGTAGAGCACAGTCACGCTCTGTCCTCCTAAATATCCCAGTCTCATGCTGATCAAGTGAAAAAGCCTCAAGGGAGTGTTACTAGGGCGAACACGGTGGAAGCATGCTTGTGTTTCTTCCCTGGAAATCCCAGGCTAGAGCTGTTTTCTATTCATCTGAGGAAGCACGCGCCGGAGGTTCCAAGCCCAATCATGTTCAAACAAACAAGCTCAAGCACGACAGCTCTTCCTCCCACTCGAAATTCCATGCGAACACTTGGCCGATTCACTCAAAACCATTCCATGGAAACAAAGTTTAAGCACGATCCTGTTTAGGCCATGTCAAGCTTTAAGACAGCCTTTTTTAACTCCAGTTTCTAGGGTTTGTGATAACTCTCATTGCATGTGACTCGTAATTCCATGGGTTTGTCAAAGTAATAAATCCCAGGTGAGTGGGTTATCGCATCCACAGAGAGTAGTGAACAGAAATACAACAATTGCTAGTTAACTAAGTGAAGATAAAACAATAATAGTGTGGATAAAATCAATGTGAATAAGACTATAGAAAAAAAGAAAGAGAAGAACAATAAAATGAGAGGAAAGGTAATTGATAAAAAGTGGGGCACTGATAAGTGCTTGTGTGATATGAATGCGAAGAATTCTTTCCTTATGTTGAGAATTACTTTTCTCAGGTTTTTACATTAATATGTGTGTTTTTATGTTACTTTTATGCAGGTATGGTTGTGAGACTGAGTATGAAGGAAATAGGCCAATGTGGATCATAATGCACCTATTTTGGAGGAGATCTTTCTAAGGTTCAAATGCGAAGACATAGGACAGGTGTGAGATGCTAGAGTGTGTGCCAACCTCCTCGCATTCGAGTGAGCACATCCATTTGGAGGGGCACAAAGGCAGTCACACTCGAGCATTCCGTCTTATGCATATAAGAACAAGAGCTCCACCAACATATATATCATTGAAGAAGCAAGTGATTCACCACGTGAACGTGTGCCCATTTGCGTTACCCCAATGAAAGTATGGAATTGGGATGTTATTCAGGTCGAAGACTATAGCAATACTGTAGTAACTACTGTAGTAGCACTGTTCACAGCCGGCCGAGAAATCAGAGAAACAGAGAATCCACACGGGCGTGTGGAAATTATCCACGCCCGTGTGGAAATTCCGCACGGGTGCGTGTAGCGTCCACGCCCGTGGAGTTACCTGATTCCAGCTCTATTTAAAGCCGATTCAGCCCCGATTTTGGTTTTCTTTTCTCCATCTTTTGCCCAACTTGAGAGAGGGCTTCGGCTAGGGTTTTAAGGGGTATTGGCCAAGGTTTTGAAGAGGTTCTACGGCTCCGACATCATCATTCCTAAGGAAGAAGGTTGGTAGGGGAGCTTCCGTCGAGGCGTATCCTATACTGGACGAGGGAATCCTTGGACGATGAGTAGAGGACTCTTCGCAAGCCCATCGACACGACCATTGAGGGGGTTTCTTTATGGATTCATTGCTTTTACATTCAATTTCTTTGATTGTACTTAGCTCCATGGAGAGCTAAACCCCTAGTGGGTACTTGGGTGATTGTAAACCCTAGGATGTATTCATTTCATTGAACTTCATTATTATGCTTTCAATAAATTGATGTTTATTGTGAGTTCCAACCTTGAATGCTTGATTGTATGAACATTTCCCTAGAGTGACACTAGGGGTTGAGAGGGTTGAGAGGGTGAGTCGAGAGGCACAGGAGCCGCCCCTTTCCTCCGACGCTATAGATTCTACCTCCGCTCCTTGAGTTCTTTGCGGCCATAATATAGTGAATGGTCTAAGGGATGAACCTCCTCAGGGGCCTAGTTGCGTGTGCAATGGAGTGAAGCGTTGAGGGGATCTTAGTATCTAGGGCTTAATTGTGGCTAGGGACCTTCCGCCAAGACCAAAGGGTTAGGTCTATAATTAGGAAGTGATTTATCACTTGGAATCCCTAGAGCTCATTGCAACTTTATTCGAGTGCGAGGTTGAGAGGTTATTTAATCTTTCCTCCGGGACATGAATTAGGCATAGTTGACCTTAGATTTGGGACTATATATGTAAGGATTTCCATGACTCACCATTGCATTGATTAGGAAGCATAATAAAGAGTTCTTGCACTTGAAACGATTTTCCTAGGTGAAGCATCATCCGAGTACCCCATCTTTATTGATTGCCTTGCCTCCTCCTTACTTTTGCTCTCTTACTTGTTGCTTTTAATTGTTGAGAATTGAATTATTATCACACTTATCATTGTTGATACTCCACATAGCTAAGAATCGAATTAAGTGTCTTTACTCCCTACTCCCTGTGGATTCGACCCCGCTCACCCGGAATTATTACTTGGACAAACCCGTGCACTTGTGGGATATACGCAAGGGGACCTTGTCAAGTTTTTGGCACCGTCCTAGTTTTTAATTTAGTGTTTGCATGAATAAGAGCTTGAGTGTTGGTGTTTTGATTCTTATAGGCCATTGCTATGCTTTTCTTGTGGACCGTTGGTGTTATCTTGTGCTTTCATGTGTTTTGGTGAAGTTTTGGTCATTTGAGCTATTTCACATGTTTTTCACTGGTAAAACTTACATATTAGGGCAAGCTCTGAGTGTGTAAACATGTTAAAAAAAATTTTTGAAGAGCCTATAGAATTTTCTAAGGCATCCAGAGAAAACACACGGGCATATGGAATTTCCCCACGCCAGTGGATTTGCACTGCGAGCTCATCCAGAGAAGGCACAGGGGCGTGCGGCTACCCCTGTGAATGACCATGCGACTGTCACACGCCCGTGGGTAATTTCCGCACGGGCGTGTGAATTCCAGTAGAGTTGGGCGGTTTATCCCGAGAGCACACAGTGTTGTGGACTCGCCCCTATGGGCGACCTTGTGAACCACACACGGGCGTGGGTAATTTTCGCACGGCCGTGCGAATCTCTGCAGAGGATCTCTCCATCCCGAGAAGACACAGGGTCGTGCGTTTGCCCTTGTGAGTTGGGCTTGTGAATATCCACGCCCGTGCGGAATTTTCGCATGGGCGTGGGTCTTAGAGAATTTTCTCAGTTGCATGGAGAGTCCACAGTGGCATGCGTCTGCCCCTGTGGGTCGGGATCACGGGCGTGGGTAATTTCAACACGCCCGTGTGGATTTACAGATATGCTAGAACCGCTGGTTTTCTTTAAAATCTTTTCGGGTTTCTTCATCTTTTCACCCTCATACGTTTTGAGAACATATCCTTGCTCTCTCCTGACCTCTCACCGTCGTTTTAGAGGGTTGTTAATTGAGTTTTCCGGCCGATTTCTAGTCTTTCATTCCCATTTTGTCGGTAAGCTTCTCTTTCTCTTTTCTTTGCCAATCTTCATTTATTTTTGCAGCACCAGCTCATCTTCACCAAAGAACGGAAATAGATGTACTAGCTATTGACACCCGACACTTGAGGCGCCTTTACCTTCTTTGTTCTTATTTTTTCGCATTTTATTTTCTCGCATTTTATTTTTGATTTGTATACTCGTAAAGGATTTTTCCTTCCGAGTTTATTTTTCATTTTGTTGTCTCGAGTTGTATTCATTGCTCTATCTTTTGTATACTCGAGTTGTTTTTATTTTATTGAGCTTCACTGACCCCCCCCTCGTGTATGCGTGCAGATGGTCTTGTCTTCTTGGGAATTGAGACTTTGTCATGGACACGGCAAAGGTGCTTCGGCACTTTCCCGTGTGAGCTTCACAACCCGTCAGAACACTACTCCTATGGAATTAGCTTCATCAAACGCAATACTAGGAGTTAGGGGAGTATTGTTTTGATTGCTTCTCCCACATCTATTTTTTGAATGATATATTTTGAGTGAGCTTGCATGAGTACATTGAGGACAATGTACAACTTAAGTGTGTGTGTGTGTGTGTGTGTGTGTGAGTTTCATAATGCACACATCTTTTCTATTGTTCTTGATTGATATATGCTCACTTAGCCAATGGCGGTTCACCTTAGTTGCAATGATTGTATTCTTAAGTCTTGGAGAACTGTTAACAGTGAATGTTTTGATGCTCTAGATCTTGCTTGAATTTTTAGGAATTTTTGCCCGATTTACACTTAGTGCACTACTCACTCTTTGAACTCTATTGGAAACTCATGTTTGATGTTAAAGGGACTAGTTAGGTTTACTTCTTTTGCTAAATTTTGAAGGAAAAAAAAACTGGAAAATGAAAAGAAGGAAAAAAAAAAGTTTTATTGTTTATTTGTGTTTGTTGGGTGGAAAGAGCTACCACCTATGAAGTATGAAGCTACTCTTACAAGTCGGATACTAGTTATGCCCTAATGAGAGAAAGAGCTATCTCATAGGATGAGTGAAAGCTACCACTCGGGTAGAAAGAGCTACCACCTCGAAAGTGTGAAAGCCACCTTAGCGGTCGCTTTGGAAAGGGATACCTTAGAGGATGTGTGAAGCTACTACCATCTTTTAAAATATTTATCACTTTTGTAGATAAATAAGTCCCTTGTACTTAGAACTTTGAGGAGTATAACTTGGGTTATTTTGAGAGAGTTCACACACTAACACGAAATTCGGGTTTGTTGTCCTTTTTTATTCAAGTTTTTAGCTAGAGCACTGATTTTTCATATTTAGTGTTGAAATTTTCCTTACTTGTAGAATGCTATCTTTGTATACTTTGGTGAACTTAAGTCCAAGCACTTTCAATATTTTCATCATTGATGCACAGAATGTTTAATTTTTTCTTGAGGACAAGCAAAAGCTTAAGTATGGTGGAGTTTGATAAGTGCTTGTGTGACATGAATGCGAAGCATTCTTTCCGTATGTTGAGCATTACTTTTCTCAGGTTTTTACATTAATATGTGTGTTTTTATGTTACTTTTATGCAGGTATGGTTGTGAGGCTGAGTATGAAGGAAATAGGCCAATGTGGATCATAATGCACCTATTTTGGAGGAGATCTTACTAAGGTTCAAACACGAAGACATACGACAGGTGTGAGATGCTAGAGTGTGTGCCAACCTTCTTGCATTCGAGTGAGCAAATCCATTTGGAGGGGCACAAAGGCAGTCACACTCGAGCATTCCGTCTTATGCATATAAGAACAAGAGCTCTACCAACATATATATCATTGAAGAAGCAAGTGATTCACCACGTGAACATGTGCCCGTTTGCGTTACCCCAATGAAAGTATGGAATTGGGATGTTATTCAGGTAGAAGACTGTAGCGACACTGTAGTAACTACTGTAGCAGCACTGTTCACAGCCGGTCAAGAAATCAGAGAAACAGAGAATCCACACAGGCGTGTGGAAATTATCCACGCCCGTGTGGAAATTCCGCACGGGCGCGTGTAGCATCCACGCCCGTGGAGTTGCCCGATTCCAGCCCTATTTAAAGGCGATTCAGTCCCGATTTTGGTATTCTTTTCTCCATCCTTTCCCCAACTTGAGAGAGGGCTTCAGCTAGGGTTTTGAGGGGTATTGGCCAAGGTTTTGAAGAGGTTCAATGGCTCCGACATCATCATTCTTGTGGAAGAAGGTTGGTAGGGGAGCTTCCGTCGAGGCGTATCCTATACTGGACGAGGGAATCCTTGGACAACGAGTAGAGGACTCTCCGTAAGACCATCGACACGACCATCAAGGGGGTTTCTTTGTGGATTCATTGCTTTTACATTCGATTTCTTTGATTGTACTTAGCTCCATGGAGAGCTAAACCCCTAGTGGGTACTTCAGTGATTGTGAACCCTAGGATGTATTCGTTTCATTGAGCTTCTTTATTATGCTTTAAATAAATTGATGTTTATTGTGAGTTCCAACCTTGAATGCTTGATTGTATGAACATTTCCCCTACAGTGACACTAGGGTTGAGAGTTTTTGTTGGTAACCTTGTTAGTGAGTGACACACCATGAGCGTTAGACAAAGCTAGGTTGGAGAGGATTGAGAGGGTGAGTCGAGAGGTACAGGTGTGTCACTTTTCCCCTCTGACCTGATAGATTCTATCTCCGTTCCTTGAGTTCTTTGCGGCCATAATAGAGTGAATGGTCTAAGGGATGAACCTCCGCTGGGGCCTAGTTGCGCGTGCAATGGAGTGAAGCGTTGAGGGGATCTTAGTATCTATGGCTTAATTGTGGCTAGGGACCTTCCGCCTGGACCAAAGGGTTAGGTCTATAATTAGGAAGAGATTTATCACTTGGAATCCCTAGAGCTCGTTGCAGTCACACTCAAGCATTCCGACTTTGCACAACCATCAATTTATCCGTCATTGAAGAAGCAAAGCGATCCACGGCCGGCCCGAAAATGACAGTTTCAGACAATCCACACGGGTGTGTGGAAATTACCCAGGCCCATGTGGAAATTCTGCACTGGCACGTGAAGCATCCATGCCCGTGTAGTCGCCCAATTCCATCCCTATTTAAAGCCGAATCAGCCCCGATTTATATACTTTTTCTCCATCTTTTCCCCAACTTGAGAGAGGGCTTTGGCTAGGGTTTCGAGGGGTATTGGCCAAGGTTTTGGAGAGGTTCTATGGCTCCGACATCATCATTCCTTAGGAAGAAGATTGGCAGGGGAGCTTCCGTCGAGGCGTATCCTATACCGGACGAGGGAATCCTTGGACGACGAGTAGAGGACTTTCCACAAGACCATCGACATGACTATCGAGGGGATTTCTTTATGGATTCATTGCATTTACATTCTATTTCTTTGATTGTACTTAGCTCCATGGAGAGCTAAACCCCTAGTGGGTACTCGGATATTGTGAACCCTAGGATGTATTTGTTTCTTTGAACCTCTTTATTATTCTTTCAATAAATTGATGTCTATTGTGAGTTCCAACCTTGAATGCTTGATTGTATGAACATTTCCCCTAGAGTGACACTAGGGTTAAGAGTTCTGTTTGGTAACCTTGTGAGTGAGTGACACACCACGAGCGTTAGACAAAGCTAGGTTAGAGAGGGTTGAGAGGGCGAGTCGAGAGGTACAGGAGCGTCCCCTTTCCCCTCCGGCATGATAAATTCCAACTCCGTTCCTCGTTTTTTTTGCGGCCATAATAGAGTGAATGGTCTAAGGGATGAACTTCCGCTGGGGCTTAGTTGCGCGTGCAACAGAGTGAAGCATTGAGGTGATCTTAGTATCTAGGGCTCAATTGTGGTTAGGGACCTTCCACCTGGACCAAAGGGTTAGATCTATAATTAGGAAGAGATTTATCACTTGGAATCCCTAGAGCTCATTGCAACTCTATGCGAGTGCGAGGTGTTGAGATTGTTCGATTTCTACTCCGGGACATGTATAGAGTTAGGCATAGTTGACCTTAGATTTGGGACTATGTAATTAAGGATTTCCACGACTAACCATTGCATTGATTAGGAAGCATAATAGAGGGTTCTTGCACTTGAAACAATTATCCTAGGCGGAGCATTATCCGGGTACCCCATCTTTATCGATTGCCTTACCCCCCTTCTTTACTTTTGCTCTCTTACTTGTTGCTTTTACTGTTGAGAAGTGAATCATTATCACACTTATCATCATTGATCTTTTACATAGCTAAGAATCGAATTAGGTATTTTTATTCCCTACTCCTTGTGGATTCGATACCCGCTCACCCGAGATTATTACTTCGACAAACCCGTGCACTTGCGAGATATACGTAAGGGGATCTTGTCAGTCTCCTAACTGATGCTTAATGAGTCGTGGAAATATTAAAGTACACGGTCCCAAACCTAAGGTCAATCGTGACTAACTCTACACTATGCCATTGAGGAGAAATCGCTCACTCTCAACACCTCACACTGTGTACAATTGCAAGAAGCTCTAGGCATTCCAAGTGATAAACCCTATTCCTATGTGTAGATCTAACCCTTTGGTCCAGGCAAAAGACCCTAGTCACAATTAAGCACCAGATACTATGGATTACTTCAACACTTCACTCTATTGTTCATGCAACTAAGCTCCAGCAGAGTTCCTTCCTTAGCACTTTACTCTATTAAGACCGCAAAGAACTCTAGGAACATGAAGGTAGATAAATCACACCGGAGGGTAAAAGGGACGCTCCGCTACCTCTCGACTCACCATCTCAACTCTGTCCAATCTAGCAATGTCTAACCCTCATGGTGTGTCCCTCATCCACAAAGGCTACCAAGATGGACTCTCAACCTTAGTGTCACTCTAAGGGAGAATTCATTCAACAAGCATTCAAGATTGGAACTCAATTAAAGACATCAACTAAGGAAAACATCATAAAAGGTCAATGAAACAATAACATCCTTGGGTTTACAAGTCCAAGTACCCACTAGGGGGTTTAGCTCTCCATGGAGCAAGATACAATTAATAATGAAATCGAAAGTGAAAACATGTAATCCATAAGAAAACACCCTCGGTATTCATGTCGATGGTCTTGTGGAGTAGCCTCGTCCTCTCCAAAGGTCCTCTTGTCAAGCCTAGAGCACACCTCGCCAGATTGGTAATGACGAAAGCTCCTCTAATAACTATCTTCCAAGAGAAATGCGGTATCGAAGCCCAAAAGTTGGAGAAAAGATGGAGAGAAGGATGAAAGATGGATCCATGAATCGGTACATGTCACGGCTTTATAAAGGGCTGGAATCGGGCATCCACATGAGCATATGGAATTTTGACATGCCCATGTGGATTTCTAGAAATCTAATTTTCTGCGGACTGTAAACAGTAATTGCTACAGTAAATTATTACAGTCATTTGCTGCAAGTCAGATTACGCAAATATGACTGCCTTTGTGCCCTCCAAACCATGTAATTGCTTGAGTGCATGGAGGTTGGAACACATTCATGAATCTTCGACCAAAGCTAGTGTCTTCACATTTGTTCACTCTAAGACTTCATCAACAAAGTACAATCATAATCTACTTTGGTTACCTATATGCGCAAAAAACAACATGCATTAGCGATAAAATCTGATAAAAGTAATGCTCATCATAAGAAAAAAATACTTTGTATTCTTAGTACACAAACACTTATCAGTTTGCTCTTATCATAGTTCGGGGATTCCAATCTCTACCAGGAGAACTTGGAAGATGACGAAGATTAGTATTCACCACATCTTCTAGATGGGATCAAGGACAAGTTAGAGGCACAATAGAAGTGGGGTTAGCATATGGAGCTCGGCAAGGAAGACTATCTTAATAAGAAGGAAGTCATGGCTTCTCTCTCTAGTTTTTCATCTTTGTCTTTCTTGTAGTACCCGGGATGTAAACTAACATACCCCTTGTGTGTGACCCTCAAGTGTATTGCTTTATTGAAGTAATAATACCCCGGTGAGTGGGTAGTTGAATCCACTGGGAATAGTTATCAGCAACACAAAGATTGCTACTTAACTAAAGTGAGGATGAATCAATATTGGTGTGAACAAAATCAATATGAAAAGAACTAAAGAAAATAAAAAAGAGAGACACAATAAAATGAGAAGAAAGGCAATAAATAGATAGTGGGGCACTCAGAAATTGCTCCCCCTAGGATTATTGCTTCAAGTGCAAGACCAATCATTATGCCTCCTAACTGATGTCAAATGAGTCATGGAGATCTCAAAACACACGGTCCCAAAACTTAAGGTCAACCATGACTAACCTTACACTATGACCTGGTGGAGAAATCTCTTAGTCTCCACACCTCACATTATGATAGGCTACTTTAGGTTCTAGGGATTCCAAGTGATAAACCCTATTCTATAATATAGACCTAACCCTTTGGTCCAAGCGAAAGACACCTAGTCACAATTAAGCCCCAGATACTAAGCATTACTTCAATGCTTTACTCTATTACTCACGCAACTAAGCCCAGCAGAGTTTGTCTCTTAGCACTTCACTCTATTATGATCGCAAAGAACTCTTGTGACAAGGTCCCCTTGCTTATCCCGCAAGTGCACGGGTTTGTCGAAGTAATAATCCCGGATAAGCGGGGTCGAATCCACAGGGAGTAGGAGTAAAGACACTTAATTCGATTCTTAGCTATGTGGAGTATCAACAATGATAAGTGTGGTAATGATTCAATTCTCAGAAATTAAAAGCAACAAGTAAGAGAGCAAAAGTAAGGAGGAGGCATGGCAATCAATAAAGATGGGGTACTCGGATGATGCTTCACTTAGGATAATTGCTTCAAGTGTAAGAACTCTCTATTATGCTTCCTAATCAATGCTATGGTGAGTCGTGGAAATCCTTACATACATAGTCCCAAATCTAAGGTCAACAATGCCTAACCCTATACATGTCCCGGAGGAGAAATCAAACAATCTCAACACCTCGCACTCGCATAGAGTTGCAAAGAGCTCTAGGGATTCCAAGTGATAAATCTCTTCCTAGATTTAGACCTAACCCTTTGGTCCAGGCGGAAGGCCCCCAGCCACAATTAAGCCCTAGATACTAAGATCACCTCAACGCTTCACTCCATTGCACGCGCAACTAGGCCCCAGCGGAGGTTCATCCCTTAGACCATTCACTCTATTATGGCCGCAAAGAACTCGAGGAACGGAGGTAGAATCTATCACGTCAGAGGGGAAAGGGGACGCTCTTGTACCTCTCGACTCACCCTCTCAACCCTCTCCAACCTAGCTTTGTCTAACGCTCGTGGTGTCTCAGTCACTCACAAGGTTACCAACAAGAACTCTCAACCCTAGTGTCACTCTAGGGGAAATGTTCATACAATCAAGCATTCAAGGTTGGAACTCACAATAAACATCAATTTATTGAAAGCATAATAAAGAAGTTCAAAGAAACGAATACATCCTAGGGTTCACAATCACCCAAGTACCCACTAGGGGTTTAGCTCTACATGGAGCTAAGTACAATCAAAGAAATAGAATGTAAAAGCAATGAATCCATAAAGAAACCCCCTCGATGGTCGTGTCGATGGTCTTGTGGAAAGTCCTCTAATCGTCGTCCAAGGATTCCTTCATCAGGTATAGGATGCGCCTCGATCGAAGCTCCCCTACCAACCTTCTTCCTAATGGAATCACGATGTCAGAGCCGTAGAACCTCTCCAAAACCTTGGCCAATACCCCTTGAAACCCTAGCCGAAGCCCTCTCGCAAGTTGGGGAAAAGATGGAGAAAAGAATACCAAAATCGGGGCTGAATCGGCTTTAAATAGGGCTAAAATCGGGCAACTCCACGGGCGTGGACGGTACACGCGCCCGTACGGAATTTCCACACGGGCGTGGATAATTTCCACACGCCCGTGTGGATTCTCTGTTTCTCTGGTTTCTCGGCCGCCTGTGAACAGTGCTGCTACAATACTTGCTACAGTGTTGCTACATTTCTCTGCTATAGTCTTTGACCTGAATAACTTCCCAATTCCATACTTTCATCGGGGTAACACAAACGGGCACACGTTTACATCGTAAATCACTTGCTTCTTCAATGATATATATGTTGGTGGAGCTCCTGTTCTTGTATGGATAAGACAGAATGCTCGAGTGTGACTGCCTTTGTGCCCCTCCAAATGGATGTGCTCACTCGAATGCGAGGAGGTTGGCACACACTCTAGCATCTCACACCTGTCCTATGTCTTCGCGTTTAAACTTTAGCAAGATCTCCTCCAAAATAAGTGCATTATGATCCACATTGGCCTATTTCCTTCATACTCGGCTTCACAGCCCTACCTGCGTAAAAGTAACATAAAAACACACATATTAATGTAAAAACCTGAGAAAAGTAATGCTCAACATAAGGAATGAACGCTTTACATTCATATCGTACAAGCACTTATCATCTTGCAACATGGAGGTAGGGTAAATCGCACTGGAGGAGAAAGGGGATGCTCTGCTACCTCTTGACTCACCCTCTCAACCCTCTCTAATCTAGCATTATCTAACTCTCATGGTGTGTCACTCATCCACAAGGATTACCAAGACAGATTCTCAACCCTAGTGTTACTCTAAGGGAAAGTCGACACAGCATGCATTCAAGATTGGAACTCAATTAAAAACATCAGTTAAGGAAAGCATAATAAAAGGTCAAAGAAACAATATCATTCTTGGGTTTACAAGTCCAAGCACCCACTAAGGGTTTAGCTATCAATGGTGCAAAATACAATCAACAATGAAGGAAAAATTAAAGAGATGCAATCAATGAATAAAACCCCCTTGGTATTCATGTCGATGGTCTTGTGGAGTAGTCTCGGCCTCTTCAAAGGTTCCCTAGTCAAGCCTAGGGAATACCTCGCCGAATCGATGCCGATGAAAGCTTCCCCAATAACTATCTTCTGATGGAGCGCGGTGTTGAAGGCTGTAGAACAACTCCAAAAACCTTACCAAAGCTTCTCTAAACCCTAGCCGTAGGCCTCTCGAAAGTTGGGGAAAAGATAAAGTAAATATGGAAATAAGGATCCCCCAATCAGTACAAGTTGCGGCTTTATAAAGCGCTAGAATCGGGAATCCACACGGGCTTGTGGAATTTACACACACCTGTGTGAATCTGCAAAAAATCTATTTTCGGTGATCTGTGAACAGTAACTACTTCAGTAAATTGCTACAGTGATTTGCTATGTTCCCTGCTATAGTAGTCCGCCAAAATACTCTCAAATCCACACTTTCATTGAGACAACTAAAACGGGGCACACGTCTATGCTATAGATCGCGTTGTATCTTCAGGTAAAAGCACATTGGGCGGGAATCTTGCTAGCCATGCATAAGTCAGAACACATGAGTGTGACTGCTTTTGTGCCCCTCCAATTTACATATTACATAAATCTTAATGGAGGTTGCCACACACTCATATGTCATTGAGCACAACTTGTGTCTTCTCGTGTGTCCACTTCAAGATTCCATTAACACAATGCATTCACAATCTACTTTGGCTCCTTTCTTCTCTATATAGCTCCACAACCCTATCTACGCAAAAGAACACAAAAACACAAGTATTAACGATAAAACCTGATAAAAGTAATGCTCATTGTAACAAAAGAATACTTCATATTCTTAGTACACAAACATTTATCATAAACTTTGTTGTTTTGTATGCTTTAACTACTTGATTTCAATGTTTACAGAGTTCTATTGATTTCTTGTGTTTAATGATGGGTTTGCATAACTTGATGTGTTTGATTTGTAAAGATGCTTTGGTAATTTAGATATCTAAGCAAAACCTTGGTGTCTTTGAGAACTATAGATACAATATTTTTGTTGAGCACACACAAAAACCATAGAACTACCTAGTAGGCACTGCCCTTTTGTTGTTGAAAACATAATCCTAATCCCCCTGTCACTACCATCATTTTCTACTTCATTGTAAGTTATTAATGTCATCTTATTACAATCTTTGTTTAACTAAACATCAGAAGAGAAATTAGTACTTTAAGTCTAGTCTCTTGGTTCGAAAGCCCTATCCCTCATGAGGTATCACTTTACTACTTGTGTGCAACCCATGCATTTGCGGAGACCACATCACTAAGCATATCCAGAAAAATTTATCGGGAGAGCACGCTCATGCTCACCCTGTGCTCAGCTTGAGTACGTCTAATCACTTCCCTGCAAGTGTACGGGATCGCAAAGTAATACCCCTCGTGCGAGCACAAAGGGGGTCATATTCCCAAGGGCCCGAGAAGCTACTCTTACTTCCTCTTCGCTATGTTGTTTAACCTCCAAGTTTGAATGTGATAGTGATAAAACAAATAAACAAGTAAAATGCAAATAAAATGCTAACAATGAAGGCAAGATATGGGGGATAATCAAGGGAAAAAAGCGGTCGCGGATGAGGATCCTCTCAGGGGCTACTAAAGTGTGCAGGATGCCAGAACTAACATGCAAATGGCTAGTTGGACCGAGAAAACCCTAGATTAGGTCAACCCGATGGTCAAGGCAATTGACCCCTAATCCGGTACGAGTATTGGATACGGAATCTCTTCCGCCCAAATCCTCCTACGATTGTAATGGGAAAGGTGGTTTTCTCAAGTTATGATTAGAATACAAGCTAATACTTAACCCTAGAATTAGAGAGGTATAAATACCCGATGGTCACGGTGTATTTATTTGTGCTTCCCTTCCAAGCTTGGTGAGTCTAACACTAGGGCAATAGTCATGCAACCTAGCATTACCTAAGAATTGATACACCGAGTTCTCATGCATACCAAAGCATTCAAATACACCAAGCAAGGATCACAAACAAGCTAAAAAACAATAGAAAGAACCAAGTATCGATACAAGCACAAGTTCACCCCCAAGGTTCACCTACATCCGGTAACCTTGGGGTTTAGTTGTTCATAGTCATCAAATACAACAAGAAATCCATGCAAACAACCAAACAAAACATAAGAAACACTCCCTCAAAGAATGAAGCTTCCAAAGATGCCACACAAGAGGTGGCTTCCCTTGTCTTCAACCTCCTCTACACAAGCCCTAGGAGTAGATCTCGCCCAAAATCGCGCTCTCCCCATCGAATCCTCCGTGGAAATGCCCTCAAAACCTTACTTCTAGCTTCGATTTGGTGTGGTGGTGGTGAGCTCCAAGAAGAAGGCCTCCTCCCTTCAAAAGAAATCCTAACAATGCTTATAAAGGGATGAACTCGGGCTTCCCTGTGGGTGGCCTCACCCTCACAATACTGCCCACAAGGATGGTCATAATACTGCCTGTAAGAAAATCCAGACTTAGACTTTTTCTGAAATTTTCATGTTCCAGGCTACTATAGTGCATGTACAGTGCCCGGGGTCCAAAAATGATGTTTTTGATGTCGATTTCTTCTTACATTCCATCGTTGAGCTCACCTAGGCTTCTTTTGTGCCTAAAACATGAAATAAAATGATTAAACCATAAAAAAAGGCATCAAGTTCTCAATAAAATACAATAAACATGCGCATCGGTACGTACAAAATATGTACATTTAGACGTTTACCAAACATCCCCACACCTATGCATTTGCTTGTCCCCAAGCAAACAACATGAAGAACAGGGGCAAGAAGACAAATGGGTAAATGCACAACCTTAAGCTCAAGTGTAAAGGACTCCATAAGCACGAATGTACAGAAATCAAGAAGTGAGTTGTTCAATGAATAGTGAAGTGATAATAGTTCTGTCTCATCTAGAGTGCTCCTGTGAGTGTGTGTGCTAACTCCCCCTTGACCTCCACACCCTGGATTACCCCAGGATGCCCATTCACCCCTCACAAAATGAAAATAGCATTAAGATGCTAAAGACATCCTCAATACTCAATTAAGAATCCTGTAGTTCCTAGGTAAAACTCTAACTTTCAAGTGGCTATGTAGCAAGCATCAGGGGAACAAGAGAGATACTTTATTTATTTCACACAAATATACAACATACACACTTTTTTTTTCTGAGTCCGACTAACGTAGACTGCACAAAAAATTTTACAATCTTTCTGAAGGATGCACATGCTGATTAGGCACAAGAGCCACCCAACGTACTCGAATACAGGCTACATAGACGCATTCATGCTATACTAGTAGAGGAATACTATCATAGACTCATTTTTTTTTTGTTTTTCTCATTTTTTTTCTTCTTTTTTTTCTTTTCTTATCACATGCACAACTGTATCTCATGTCCCCAAGTATAAAACTTGCTACAATAGTTCACTTTAAGGTAGAGAAAACAATAAAGGAACTCAAAAGCGATTAAAAGTTCATTGAAGATAGAATTTAACAAATTAATGCCAAAATCATAATGATGGGTTGGTTGGAGTGTACAAGGTGAAAGTGCTCATGAACATGTATAAAGGTGCACAAAAGATGAAACAGATCTACATTCAAGCACAGATAGAGTACAACTCACAACTATCATTATACCAAGCTAGGAAGTCCTTAACAATGAAATCATAGCTATCATTGGTGATTCAAGCATGCAATTGTAAAAATACTCCATCCCCACACCGAAAGTTGTACATTGTCCCCAATGTAACTAAATCAGCAGAACAAGGTGGGAAAGATAGGCAATAAATACAAGGAAATGGAGTAAGAAACTTCCCTAGTCATGTGATGAAGAGATTGACACTCGGGTCCGGACTTAGGGAAAAACAGTGTGATGAGGGTCTGGAGTGTGCCGTGACTTGAACAATGGCCCTGAAAGCAACAAAAAACACTAATCACACTTCCAGAAGCAACAATAATAGAGAGTAGAGCAAAAGCAAGGTTTTAAATAGATAAAAAAAAGTTTAGTAAGGGGGAACCCTAAATAACTGCCCCCAAAACACACTACAATGACAACACAAAAGTACAGTCAAGACAAAGAAATAAATAACAAAAATAGATAAATATCCATGTGTTGGGTGCCTAGAGATCAGGTGGAAGCGATGATGCCGCACAGGTGGTAGCTGCAGAGATGGTGCCAACCAATGAGGATGAGCTACGCAAGAAAGTTAAGATGTTGGCGGTGTTGCTCTCAATGCGGCTCAGTGATGCAATCAGGTCTCGGTGTCCTTGCTCAAGCACCTGCAGCTGCAGGTAGACCTCAGTGCGAAATTCTTCAAACTATGCTTCTAGAGAAGGTCTACGCACCCTAGATTCCTGCTCAGGTTCAGATTCAGACTCAGAGGTAGACTCAGCATCCTGTGAAGGGCCGTTGTCATGTGCATTTGTTCGATGACGCTGTGCAAGCTTGTAACCACCGCCCCGCTTTGCAACTATCCCAATGCATACAAGAGTCTACATCCCGAGCGGGGCGATAGTGCCAACACCTGTCATGCCCTGGGTACGCTCAATAAGGCCCATGCCTCTAATCATTCATGTGATGTATGGTCCAGCGAAGATTGCCCCAAGGCAAACAAACTACCCCTGGTGTGCTAGGACTTCCGCAACAAGGTGTCCCATGTGGAGGGGGTGACGCTCAGTAATGCTGTAGAGCATCAATAAATTTGTGCGAGATACCACGCCCATAAAGTCTAGCCGTCCCCCGATACCTCTAGTAAGTAGAGCATGTCTGTAGCGATGCACGGGGTTCGACATTTGAGACACCTTCCGTGTCTTCCAACAAGTTGCCATGGAAGCCCAATACTTCTCACTTGTTACCGGGTACGGAAAATCCTGTGATAAGTCTTTGAATCCGGGTGCGAGTGTATATGCTTCGGTGTAAAGTCCCAAGATTACACCCAAGTGATCTTGCGTAACCCGATGCTTCTTCCGGAATGCACGAAAGGAGATAGAACTTGGTTGTTGAGTGAATGGACAATGCTTCGCAACCTCGACGGTGCTCAAAACTTCTAGTGTTAACTCCTTGTAGGTGGGCTCTTCAATTGAGATTAATTTGTCCCACCCACTATTGGAGATGAGCTCCAAGATAATACCATCCAACCCCAACAGCTTCAAGACATCCCAATCTATTCTCCGAATGGTTCCAAACCCCTTCCGCGATAAAAGTGCATAACGGGTCTTGTGCTCTTCATTCTTAAACTTTGGTTCATTTGGAGGGGGAGAAGGGTCCCTCCTAGCCTTCTTGTAGGCCACTTTCTTCACCCTCATACCTACAAGACCAAGGGAAGAACAATTAACCAAGTTTTAAACAAATACAAGCTCAATGGAATGAAAACTAGTGAAAAATGCCCAGTGCTACAGTAAACCCGAAAATTTTTGCAAGAACCTTGTTTGTAAATGGAGCACAACAAATTTACAATCACAAAGTTTCATTCCACACATGTTCCACCATCCAAAGAGAGCAAAAACCCCACAGAATCAGCCCAAAAAGAACCTCAAAAGCTCAAGGGTTGAGAGATGAGGGGCATACCTTAACCCTAGACTAAATGGGGTGATTCAAAAGCTTAAAATGGCCAAGAGAGTGTTTAAACCTTAAAATACTTCACAAAATAAGATTAGAGGAGGAGGAGAGTGATCTAGAGCAAACAAAATGAGTGGATTTGGTGAAGAAATGAGAAAGTTATGAGAGAAAGAAGATGAGTGTGTGAGTGAGAAGAAAGAAGATGAGTGAGGGGCTAATTTAAACCCTCACACGGGTGTCCTTGTGGGTGCCCTTGCAGCCGCAAGGGCAACCGCAAGGGCTCTCGGGATGGCTCATGGGTGCCTTTGCGGGCACAAGGGCACCCGTGAGAGCTCTCTGGATGCCTCACGGGTGTCCTTGCGGGCACAAGGGCACCCGTGAGAGCTCTCTGGATGGCTCATGGCTTCTCTCACGGTCATAAAATGGGTGATTTCCAGATTTTCATCAACTTAGCCTCCTCCAAACCTAAAAAACAATGAAAACAAAGCCAAATTAAGCACATAAACACTCAAGAATTTGATTTCATGGAGTCTAAACATCAAATCACTCAAGGCATTCTCAACGACATGGATGAAAAACATAAGAAAGACGATGAACAAGGCTACCAAACATGCACAAAAACTAAAGAACATAAACCACAACCACTCAAATAATACAAAAAGAGAAGGTAAAGAGTTCAAAAGCTTGGGTTGCCTCCCAAGAAGCGCTTGTTTAACGTCGTTAGCTTAACGTGTTTTACCTCATGATCATGGTGGGACATATGGTGGAGAGTTACCTCCATTCTTTGGCAAAGTGTTGTTACCCAGAAAGTTCATTGAGAGACATGAAAAAATTTGGAACTTGCCTTGGCTCTCGAAGTATAAACGGTCTATCTCCTTGGGTGGCATTGTGGAGATGACACGTCCGAATATGCGTGTAAACCGCAAGTGCACGGGTGTCGAAGTAATAATTACCCCGGTGAGTGGGTAGTCGAATCCACAGGGAACAGGGCTACTAGTACTAACTTCTTCTCTGCTTTCTAACCTAATGATAAATGGAAAGGTGTGGTGATCTAATGTGCGAAGAAATGAATACCGGAGATGAATATGCAAGGGTAAAATGGATGGAGATCTCAATCAGTAAAAGTGGGGTATTCGGGCAATGCTCCGCCTAGGATTCAGGTATTAGGTACCGAATAAGCAAAGTGTTTCTATGATGAGTAAGTTAAGTCGTGGAAATCCAAATATAATCGGATCCGGCCTCCCGATCATCGATACTAGTCCCCTACGAGGTCCCGGTGGAGAAATCGCTCAATCTCAACACCTCACACCACATATGACTACAAAGCACTCTAGGGATTCCAAGAGATGTATCGGATTCCTAAAGATTGATCCAACCCTAATTTCCGGCGAAGGATCCTAACCCCCTACAAGGTCCCGGTGGAGAAATCTCTCAATCTCACGCCTCACACCAAATATGGTTGCATAGAGCTTAGGGAACGGAGATAGAATACACTCAATCGGAAGAGAGAGGGGACACTCCACTATCTCATGACTCACCCTCTCAACTCTCTTTTAACCTTGAAGTTCTAACTCTAATGGAGACCTCTCTCACATCAAAGTAACAAATCATGCAAATCCAATCAACCACAAGGATTAATTAAACAAGCAAGCAATGAGAATACAAGATTAAAAACTTAATCAAACTCGGATTAAATAGAAACACTAAGCAAATCCACAAAAAGATGAGAATCCTAGGGTTCATAAGCCCAAATACCCTCTAGAATTTTAGCTCTCCATGGAGCAACATACAAAACACACCATCAATGAATGAAAGTACATTAAAAACCATAGAAATAAACCCCCTTATATATGAACTGATGGCCTTGATGGAGAGCTTCGACGTTTTAAAATACCCACTCCGAAGCTAAGTTCACTGGTGGCTTCCTTGATGCTATGACGGAGGAGGAATCGATCAAAGTTGGTGACGAAGTGCCTCCAAAGACGCAAAGACCTCCTCTCCAAACCCTAGTCGTCTCACCCCTCAAGAGCCGCACAAAAGATGAGAAAGAATAGGGCAAAATGGATATTTATAGGCCTTAGATCGCCTCGTCACGTGCCTCTCACGCGCCCAGTATGGATTTTTCCATGCGCGCTGCGTCGCAGAATTTCACGCGCGCGCCAATGTAATTTTGATACAAGATCGCTACTGTTGATTTTACTACATTGTTTTCACAAAACACGGTCCAATCACTCTTCTCTTGAGGCCACATGTCTGGGCACACGTCCATGTGGTAGGCTATAAAACTTTTCTTCATCGATGTATCTTTGAGAGGTCTTGCAATCTTCACAAAGAGAAGAAACATGAAGATGTGGCTGCCTTTGTACCCTTCCAACTAGTGAATTGACTTGAATCTTCTTGGAAGTTGGCACATATCTCCACGTTTATAAACTCCTCTCGTGTCTTGGTCCTTGAATTTAACAAGAACTCCCAACATTATGTCTTTATAGCCTATCTTTGCTTCCTTTTAACTCTTCAAGGCATTCACAACCTATATGCATAAAAGAACACCAAATACACAATATGAGACATAAACCATAGTAAAAATGATGCTCAATGCATGTAAAACATATATGAAAATATGTCTACTCAAGCATTTATCATGAGACAAACACACTTCTTTTCAATCTTTCATTTGCTTTTCTCCACACTTTCTCCATGGTTTTCTTTTTCTGTCCATGAGGTGGTGGGCTAGCCTCCATTTGTGCTACTTTGTGAGTTGGTGGAGGAGAGGGGACCTTGGCCTCAACCTCATTGATCTCGAACCCCTCCAAGTACTCGTCCAAGGGATTTAGAGCCAAAACCTCCTGCACACAATCAGAGATGATTAAATTAGTATTATCAGTAGGTATAAAGTATCATCATGATCAAGTGTGTTTTTCATTGCTTCGGGGAGGGTGAAGACCACTTGTTCATCTCCAACTCTCAAGGTCATCTTATCTCCCTTGGCATCAATCAAAGCACCAGAAGTGTTAAGGAATGGGCGACCGGGAATCAAAGGGACGTCAACATCATCGTCCACATCTAAAATCACAAAGTCCACTGGAATGATAAGTTTGTCAACTCGAACTAGAACATCCTCAACCACTCCTCGAGGTCTTCTCACTGAGTGATCTTTAAGCTGCAGAGTCATCCGTGTGGGCCTCAAATCTTCTAACTCTAACTTCAAGAACAAACTATATCACATCACATTTGGCCCCAGAATTGGCTAAAGCATTTTCTTTCATTCCTTCCCCAATCACACAGGGGATGATGAAGCCGCCGTGATCGGTGAGTTTCTTAGGAAGCATCTTCTAGATCACAGCAGAACAATTTCCCGACATAGTCACAGTCTCCACGTCTTTTAACTTCCTCTTGTTGGGGAGGATATCCTTCAAGAATTTAGCATACTTGGGCATCTGTGAAAGAGCCTCGACCAGGGGGATGTTAATGCGAAGTTGCTTGAAAATGCCAAGGAAGTTTTTGAATTGGGCTTCTTCCTTATCTTGCTTGAGCTGGGGGGTATGGCACTACAGGCTTATACTCAGCCCCCCCGGATCGGATACTTAGGAACATCTTCATCAAGCTTCTTCTCACTCTTTTCACTCGCATTCTCACCTGAACTAGGGTCTTCCTGAATGGCTACCCCATCATTGGAGGCACCTGGGCTCTCTTTGGCCCTTGCCTCCAACTGTTTCCCACTTCTTAGTATGACAGCCTTCAAATGCTCCCTCCGGTTGCTTTCAGTGTTGCTTGGTAAGCTACCCGAGGGTCGCTCTGATTGTGCTCTAGCAAGCTGTCCCACCTGGTTCTCAAGAGATTGCACAGACGCTTGAAGATTTTTCAACAGAGTGCTTATCTCACTGAACTGTCCCCCATGCGGTGTTAACTAATTGTTAATATTCTGAAATCTTACCTCAATATTAATCATGAACTTTGCCACCACATCTTCAGTGGTATATTTCCTGTCTTGTGGTTGTTGGGGCTGAAACTGAGGACCTTGAGGTGGTGCTGGTCTTTGTTGTGACTGACCTTGGTTCCAAGAGAAGTTTGGATAGTTCTTCCACCCCAGGTTATAAGTGTTGCCAAAAGCATTTCCCGGCCCCTTGGTCCTCCACTGACATACTCTACTGACTCAGTCGGTGCAGGGGAAGCAACAAGAATGGGGCACTGGGTTGTTGCATGCCCAACAAGAACAGGACTTGAGCCAGAACCCAACATGAACTAATCAAATCTCTGTGTCAAAGCTTCAACCTTTGTGGCCAATGCATTGTTATCCATGACACTCTTGGTCAAAGCATCCACTTTTGCAGCCAAAGCAGTGGTTTCAACCTTTGTGGCCAATGCATTGTTATCCATGACATTCGTTGCTAGCCATGTTCTCGATTAATGTCTCAGCTTCTTCGGGGAGTTTCTTAGTCAAAGAACCACCAACTGCTGCATCGATGAGCTGCCTTGTAGTATAATTCAGCCCATTACAAAGCATCTACACCCTCATCCATGCAGGGAATCCATGATGAGAACACATGCGTAGAAGATTGATAAGTGCTTGTACGATATGAATGCGAAGCGTTCATTCCTTATGTTGAGCATTACTTTTATCGGGTTTTTACACTAATATGTGTGTTTTTATGTTACTTTTATGGAGGTAGGGTTGTGAGGCCAAGTATGAAGGAAATAGGCCAATGTGGATCATAATGCACCAATTTTGGAGGAAATCTTACTAAGGTTCAAACGCAAAGACATAGGTCAGGAGTGAGATGCTAGAGTGTGTAACAACCTCCTCGTATTCGAGTGGGCACATCCATTTGGAGGGGCACAAAGGCAGTCACATTCGAGCATTCCGACTTATGCACATAGAAAAAAAGCTCCACCAACGTGTACACCATTGAAGAAGCAAGTGATCCACGACGTGAACGTGTGCCCGTTTGCGTTACCCCGATGAAAGTATGGAATTGGGAAGCTATTCAGATCGAATACTGTAGCAGAGCATTGTAGCAACATTGTAACATATACTGTAGCAGCACTGATCACATCCGGCCGAAAAACCAGAGAAACAGAGAATCCACACGGGTGTGTGGAAATTATCCACGCCCGTGTGGAAATTCTGCACGGGCGAGTGGAGCATCCACTCCCGTGTAGTCGCCCGATTCCAGCCCTATTTAAAGCCGAATCAGCCCCGATTTTGGTATTCTTTTCTCCATCTTTTATCCAACTTGAGAGAGGGCTTCGACTAGGGTTTCAAGCGGTAGTGGCCAAGGTTTTGGAGAGGTTCTACGGCTCCGACATCGTCATTCCTTAGGAAGAAGGTTGGCAGGGAAGCTTCCGTCGAGGCGTATCCTCTACCGGACGAGGGAATCCTTGGACGACGAGTAGAGGACTTTCCACAAGACCATCGACACGACTATCGAGGGGGTTTCTTTATGGATTCATTGCTTTTACATTCTATTTCTTTGATTGTACTTAGCTCCATTGAGAGCTAAACCCCTAGCGGGTACTCGGGTATTGTGAACCCTAGGATGTATTTGTTTCTTTGAACCTCTTTATGATGCTTTCAATAAATTGATGTTTATTGTGAGTTCCAACCTTGAATGCTTGATTGGGCAATACGTAACTTCCA
>NC_052474.1:15191023-15224924 GCF_009730915.1 Dioscorea cayenensis subsp. rotundata
GTGGAAGATCAATTATGATAGGTGTGAAATTGATTCAATTCTCAACAATAAAATCACAAGTGAAAGAGAAAAAGTAAGAAGAGGGTAAGGCAATCGATAAAGATGGGGTACTCGGATAATGCTTCACATAGGATAATCGCTTCAAGTGCAAGAACTCTCTATTATGCTTCCTAATCAATGCAATGGTGAGTCGTGGAAATCCTTACATACATAGTCCGAAATCTAAGGTCAACTATGCCTAACTATATACATGTCCCGGAGGAGAAATCGAACAATCTCAACACCTCGCACTCGCATAGAGTTGCAATGAACTCTATGGATTCCAAGTGATAAATCTCTTCCTAAATATAGACCTAATCCTTTGGTCTGGCCGGAAGGTCCTAGCCACAATTAAGCCCTAGATACTAAGATCCTCTCAACGCTTCACTCCATTGCACGCGCAACTAGGCCCCAGCGGAGGTTCATCCCTTAGACCACTCACTCTATTATGACCACAAAGAACTCAAGGAACGGAGGTAGAATCTATCACGCCGGAGGGGAAAGGGGACGCTCCTGTACCTCTCGACTCACCCTCTCAACCCTCTCCAACCTAGCTTTGTCTAACGCTCGTGGTGTGTCAATCACTCACAAGGTTACCAACAAGAACTCTCAATCCTAGTGTCACTCTAGGGGAAATATTCATACAATCAAGCATTCAAGGTTGGAACTCACAATAAACATCAATTTATTGAAAGCATAATAAAGAAGTTCAATGAAACGAATACATCCTAGGGTTCACAATCATCCAAGTACCCACTAGGGGTTTAGCTCTCCATGGAGCTTAATACAATCAAAGAAATCGAATGTAAAAGCAATGAATCCATAAAGAAACCCCTCGATGGTCGTGTCGATGGTCTTGTGGGGAGTCCTCTACTCCGTCGTCCAAAGATTCCTTCGTCCGGTATAGGATACGCCTCAATCGAAGCTCCCCTACCAACCTTCTTCCTAATGGAATCACGATGTCAGAACCATAGAACTTCTCCAAAACCTTGGCCAATACCCCTCGAAACCCCTATCCAAGTCCTCTCACAAGTTGGGGAAAAGATGGAGAAAAATACCAAAAATCGGGGCTGAAATCGGGCTTTAAATAGGGCTGAATCGGGTGATCGCACGGGCGTGTATGATGTCACACGCCCCTGTGGAATTTCCACACGGGCGTGGATAATTTCCACATGCCCGTGTGGATTCTCTGTTTCTCTGATTTCTCGGTCGGGCTGCTATAGTACTTGCTACAGTGTTTTACTACGGTAACCTGCTGTAGTGCTATACCGGAAATACTCCCGAATTTCATACTTTCATTGGGGTAATGCAAACGGGCACACGTTTACGTCGTGAATCACTTGCCTTTTCAATGATGTGCACGTTGGTGGATCTCTTTGTTCTTATATGCATAAATCGAGATGTTCGAGTGTGACCGCCTTTGTGCCCCTCCAAATGAATGTGCTCACTCGAATCACGAGGAGGTTGGCACACACTCTAGCATCTCACACCGACCTATGTCTTCGCTTTTGAACCTTAGCAAGATCTCCTCCAAAATAGATGCATTATGATCCATATTGGCCTATTTCCTTCATACTCAGCCTCACAACCCTACCTGCATAAAACTAACATAAAAACACACATATTAATGTAAAAATCCTGAGAAAAGTAATGCTCAACATAAGGAATGAACGCTTCGCATTCATATCGCATAAGCACTTATCAAACTCCCCCACACTTAAGCTTTTGCTTGTCCTCAAGCAAACATTAAAACATTCTGTGCATTGATGAAGAAAATATTGAAAGTGCTTGGCCTTAGGTTCACCAAGGTATACAAAGAAAATATTCTACAAGTAAGGAAAATTTCAACACTAAATACGAAAAATCAATGCTCTAGCTAAAAAAAACTTGAATCAAAAAGGACAACAAACCCGAATTTCGTGTATGTGTGTGAACCCACTCAAAACAACCCAAGGTATACTCCTCAAAGTTCTAAGTACAAGGGACTTATTTATCTACAAAAGTGACAAAAATTTAAAAGATGGTAGTAGCCTCACACATCCTCTAAGGTAGCCCTTTCCAAAGCGGCCGCTAAGGTGGCTTTCACACTTTCGAGGTGGTAGCTCATTCTACCCCAGTGGTAGCTTTCACTCATCCTATGAGATAGCTCTTTCTCTTATTAGGGCATAACTAGTATCCGACTTGTGAGAATAGCTTCATACATCATAGGTGGTAGCTCTTTCCACCCAACAAACACAAATAAACAATAAAACTATTTTGTTCCTTCTTTTCATTTTCAAAATATATATATATATATATATATATATATATTTTGAGTTTAGCACAAGAAAACAAACCTAACTAGTCCCTTTAACATTGAACATGAGTTTCCAATAGAGTTCAAAGAGTGAGTAGTGCACTAAGTGTAAATCGGGCAAAAATTCCTAAAAATTCAAGCAAGAACTAGAGTATGAAAACATTCAATGTTAACAATTCTCCTAGACTTAAGAATACAATCATTGCAACTACGGTGAATCGCCATTGGCTATGTGAGCATATATCAATCAAGAACAATAGAAAAGATGTGCGCATTATGAAACTCCCCCCCACACTTAAGTTGTACATTGTCCTCAATGTACACATGCAAGCTCACTCAAAATATATCATTCAAAAATAGATGTGGGAGAAGCAATCAAAACAATACTCCCCTGACTCCTAGTGTTGCGTTTGATGAAGCTAATTCATTGGGAGTAGTGTTCCAACGGGTTGTGAAGCTCGCACGGCCAAGTGCCAAAGCACCTTGGTCGTACCCATGACTAAGTCTCAATTTCCAAGAAGATAAGACCATCTGCACGCACACACGAGGGGATTCAGTGAAGCTCAAGAAAAACAAAAATAACTCGAGTGTATAAAAGATGAAGCAATGAATACAACTCGATAATGCAAAATAACATAAACTCAGAAGGAAAAATCCTTTCTGAGTGAACAAGTCTAAAAACAAGAAAATAAGATAAAGTAAAATGCATGAAAGTAAAAAAAGGAAGGTCAAGTGTCGAAGTCGCTCTCAGTCTCCAGTCTAGCACTCGAAGTGGAAGCATATAGTGGGTCCTTTGGTGCTGGGGTCGAGGATGGAGGTGCTAGAGGTGATCAGGCGGTGCACAAGAGTCCCTCACTGCAGGACAAATGATGAGGCAACGTCTCGCTCTAGGATCTGCTGTAATATGTCAAAACGCGCCATGAACTCTGTGTATTGAGTGGCCTGCGTAGCCCTAATCTCAGCAATCTCTGCTCGAGCTTCAGCCACCTCTGTCCGTACCACTCTCACAGTGCTCTCGAGCCTTTCAAAACGATCATGGGCCTAAGATGGTGGAACTGTACGCACGAGGGGTGGTTCCACTGCTGCGGGAGGTGTCTCGATCTCCATTGGTGTGGGTTGTAGCTCGGGGGCGGACTGAGATGCCCCAACTTCATCTTCGAATGGTATGTTCAGAACATAGACACCATTTGAATATTTTCGGGTCAACCCCATGAGCCTCATGGTCTTTAACCAAAGTGGTGCTGGGATTATCGCTTTCTCGGTTCCGCTGATTTTGTCTCGCAAACCCATTCCCACAATGAGTCTGGTAATATATGGACCTGAGAAAATGACACCCAATCGAGGATATTGTCCTTGATGCTTCAAATACTCTGCTAAAATGTGTCCCAGATGGACCGGTTTGTTACGAACCATGGAGTACAAGTACAGAAGCTCTTGCTTGTTGATGACTCCCGTGCTATCACCACGCCCATTTACTGACCTGCTTATGATGGCGTGAAGATATCTGTAACTAGGTCGAGATAAACATAAAGCCTTAGACACTCCTGGTTCATAACGCCCCTTTCCACATAATAAAGAATACGCCTTAATGGGAGATAAACCCGTCATGTCAATTGGAAGGTTCTCATACTCCTCAGTTTCAGTATATTTGTCATCATATAGACCAAGTCTAGTGGAAAAACGTGTGACACTCATACTATGATGCTTTGCCCAAAAGCTCTAAAGCGAATCGTGTCAACACTATCAAAGTGAGCATAAGAGCAGTCGAACTCAAATGAAGCAAGCACCTCCAAAGTAAGTGTGCGGATAGCAGGGTCACTAATGTTCGAGTAACTGCACTCAATTTTTTTGACCAATAGTAATTTCTCGACCTCGTCAGCCATATCATCTGCTAGCTGTACCTTCCTGAGTAACTCAATATCTAGAATTTGCGTTTGACCAAACTTAAGCTTCTCTAACCGTTCAAATCGAGCTTGATGCGCCGGTAATGTGAATCCAACAACTTCCGGTTCAGGGGCAGGCTTTCAAGGCCGCTTAGTAACTGTTTTCTTTGATTTGGTAGCCATGCCTACATGTATTAGAAAAGGAAACTCCAGTAGTTCCATTTAGTCTGCAGAAAAAATGAGAACACACGGTCGTGCGGAAATTCCGCACGCCCGTGCGCTTCCACAGGGCGTGGAAACCGCACGCTCTTTGTAGCCAATCTCCACGACACCTCTCTGTTTCACTTCCACATCGTCTTAGAAACAAATTATAATTAGTTTAGCAAGAAAATGATGCGTATTAACCATTTCAATTGCAGATAATCAGTTAGAATCCAACAAAATCGAAGAAAAGAGGAAATCAAGGTTTACCAATGAACTACAGGTAAACACTTCTACAATCCACACAATGCTCTATCAATCAACGCGAAGACGACAGTAGCAATGGAACAAGAATGTCAGAAAAATGCTCTATGATTGGTTTAGGGTTATTTGAGGAGAAGGGTGTGACTCTTGTATTAGGAGAGTGGATGGTCTTTTAAAACCTGAGGAACCACACAGGCGTGCGGGAGTCGTACACGCCTGTGCGCTTGCGGGAAAGGGCACGCTCTTCTACCTCTCGAGGTAGAATCTATCACGCCGGAGGGGAAAGGGGACGCTCCTGTACCTCTCGACTCACTCTCTCAACCCTCTCCAACCTAGCTTTGTCTAACGCTCGTGGTGTGTCACTCACTCACAAGGTTACCAACAAGAACTCTCAACCCTAGTGTCACTCTAGGGGAAATGTTCATACAATCAGGCATTCAAGGTTGGAACTCACAATAAACATCAATTTATTGAAAGCATAATAAAGAAGTTCAATGAAACGAATACATCCTAGGGTTCACAATCATCCAAGTACCCACTAGGGGTTTAGCTCTCCATGGAGCTTAATACAATCAAAGAAATCAAATGTAAAAGCAATGAATCCATAAAGAAACCCCCTCGATGGTCGTGTCAATGGTCTTGTGGAGAGTCCTCTACTCGTCGTCCAATGATTCCTTCGTCTGGTATAGGATACGCCTCGATCGAAGCTCCCCTACCAACCTTCTTCCTAATGGAATCACGGTGTCAGAGCTGTAGAATTTCTCAAAAACCTTGGCCAATACCCCTCGAAACCCTAGCCGAAGTACTCTCACAAGTTGGGGAAAAGATGGAGAAAAGAATACCAAAATCGGGGCTGAAATCGGCTTTAAATAGGGCTGGAATCGGGCGACTGCATGGGCGTGTATGATGTCACACGCCCCTGTGGAATTTCCACACGGGCGTGGATAATTTCCACACGCCCGTGTGGATTCTCTGTTTTTCTGATTTCTCGGCCGTGCTGCTATAGTACTTGCTACAGTATTTTGCTACGGTGCCTGCTACAGTACTATACCGGAAATACTCTCGAATTCCATACTTTCATTGGGGTAATGCAAACGGGCACACGTTTACGTCGTGAATCACTTGCCTTTTTAATGATGTGCACGTTGGTGGATCTCTTGTTCTTATATGCATAAATCAGAATGTTCGAGTGTGACTGCCTTTGTGCCCCTCCAAATGAATGTGCTCACTCGAATACGAGGAGATTGGCACACACTCTAGCATCTCACACCTGACCTATGTCTTCGCGTTTGAACCTTAGCAAGATCTCCTCCAAAATAGGTGTATTATGATCCACATTGGCTATTTCCTTCATACTCGGCCTCACAACCCTACCTGCATAAAAGTAACATAAAAACACACATATTAATGTAAAAAACCTGAGAAAAGTAATGCTCAACATAAAGAATGAACGCTTCGCATTCATATCGCACAAGCACTTATCAATTTCCTTGGTGTAGTGGAGACTTCTGTTGATGTTGGCCTTGGCTCCAACAGAAATTTGTGTGGCTTCTCCACCCAGAGTTGCAAGTATTGCCATATTGATTCCCCGGTCCCCCTGGTCCTCTATTGACATAGTCGACCGTCTCTACTGGTGTTGAGGGGGCAACAAAGATAGGGCATTGTGATGTTGCATGCCTAGCACCATAGGTGTCACATAACATAACGGTCCCCAAGTTTGATGTGAACCCCAACATGAACTGATCCATCTTCTTAGCTAATGCATCAACCTTTCCTACTAGAGTTGCATTGTCATTCACACTCTTTGTCAATGCATTGATTTTCGCAACTAAAGCAGTGGTGCTATCCACCTCATAGAGGCTTGCTGCCCTTGGGGACTTTTGTCTAGTGCTTCAATGGCACTCATTACTGGCCATGTCTTCAATTAATTTTTTAGCCTCTTCAGGAAGCTTATGACTCAAAGAACCCCTACAGCAGGGTCGATGAGTTGCCTAGTAGCATAATTCAGCCCATTGCAAAGCATATGCACTTTCATCCAGGTGGGGAAACCATGGTGAGGACACTTACGTAGCAGATCCTTGAACCGTTCGTGTGCCTCAAAGAGTGTTTTAGAGTCCCCTTGCCGAAAAGATTATATCTCCTGTCTTAGTCAGGCTGCATTGCTCAATGGAAAATATCTAGCAAGAAACTTTTCCACTATCTCCTCCCACATGGTGATGGACCTAGGAGCTAAGGAGAAAGTCATTTTGTGCACTGTAGGTGGAGGCAACTTCATCAGGCATTTTGACGGCCAAATTAACGTATTTAGATGGAAAGAAGCAAAAGGAGAGAGTCATTTTGGGCAAGATCTCCGTCGATTTTACTTTGAGAAAGCTTGGAGAAGACAAGGGAAGCCGCCCCCATTGCGGCTTCCGCGGAAGCCACTCAGTGTCATCCTTTCTCCTCCACGTCTTTCCATCATTTGAGGGAGTTTATTATGCTTTCTAAAGTAGATTACATGAATTCGTTTTGTGATTGTGCTTGTATGGAAGGCTAAGCCCCAAGGTCGCTGGATGTTGGCGAACCTTGTGGTGAACTTGTGTATTTGGATGCTTTCAGTTGTTTTAATGCATCTGGTGTGTTCCTGGTTTAAGCTTGGTGAGATTTTATGTGTTGATTTACATGAGAACTCTGTTTTTCAACAGCTAGGTTGTATTAGGTTGAATGACTTTAGCCCTAATACTAGACACATCTTGCTTAATGGGAATTTATGTATGAATACATTGTAACCATCACGTAATTCGTACCCTCCACATATTAGGACTGAACCTAGGTAGAGTATTGGCCTTAATTGGAATTTCCCTTTGTGCTCGTATGGGATTAGGGGTTATTACTGTGACTATCAGGATAACCTACTTTCGGAATCTCGTGGCCTGAACACCCCTTTTTCTTAACATCTCATGCATTCATTTACCTTGAGTAACCCTAAGGGGATCCACATCCGGGATCTCTCTCATTTCTTGATTTTCATCCTCTTACTTGGCTTTGCACTGTGGTTCTTGATTTATTTTCATGTTTTAGTCGTCTCGATTCTCAACTCAAATTGGAAGATTAGACAACGAGTAAAGAGCAAGTAAGGATAGCTCCTTGGGCCCAAGGATTATGACCCTCTTGTGGTTGCGTGAGAGGTATTACCTGATGGCCACGTGCACTTGCGGGCAGTCACCATCAAGCTATCAATGGAATATTTGGGAAAAGATGAAATTGGTATGAGGTTGACACAGTCACAGCCTTGGCAGCCAAAGTGGAGGTATTGACCAAGATATTAGACACTTTAACTTCACCAAGGACGGCCGCGATCACTAGTTATGATGGTTAGGGGGTGCACACATTTCAGCAGATTGTCCTATATCAGTTGGTACTTCAACCCCAATTGAGGAAGTTAATTTTGTGGGTAATGCAGGGAGAGGACAAGGTAATCCTTATAGCAATACCTACAACCAAGGGTGGAGGAATCACCTAAATTTCTCATGGAGTAACCAAGGGTAGCAAACACCTGTTTCCCCACCAAGATTTCAACAAGTACCTTCAATTCTAAAGGGAGTTTTAGAGTTAGAGAAGGTTTTGGCAAAGTTTATTCAATCGATTGGTACTAGATTTTAGAATGTAGAGGTGACACTCCGCAATCACATTGCTTCGCTACATAATTTGGAGAACCAAGTGTATCAAATAGCAAAGTCATTAGCCGAAAGACGACAAGGGAAGCTTTCCAAGTCATTAGCCTAAATGTGTGTATTCTACACCTATATTTATTAATTGGTCTTATTCGTGTTACAAGCCTCAAGGATGGCTAGATGAGCTCGATAACGCAAATAAGAAAGAAATCGACATTGAGAATAACATTTTAGAGCCCTGGGCACTTTAGAAACAATGTACCAGGTATTGTAGCATGAAGGAGTTAGGAAGCGGTGAAGTCTCATGTTCCGTTGATGGGTTTTCTAACGGCCACGAAGACGCCCGTGAACTAGCTGAAGAATGCATAGTTTACTCTACCAGCTTATTGTAGCATTACTGTAGCACTTTTTGAAATTTTTGGCAAAATCCCGAGGCTCTTACGGGTTCTTTCACGCCCATGAACAAGGCTGTGAAGCTAACCCGAGAAGGTATTTAAAGGGGGTTTTTAGGGCTTTTTGAGGAATCATCTTCTTCTACCTTACACCACTCACTTTGATCTCCAAATCTGGGGGAAAAAACTCAAGAAGACATCCTCAAGACCGGAAATCGAAGGAAGAAGTAAGATTCGACAAGATCTCCCCTTATCTCCTATTGTAGAAGCTTGTAGATGGCAAGGAAGCCATCCCTTTGGTGGCATCATTGGAAGCTTTCCACAGCTTATTTCTCTGTATTCATCACTTGAGGAAGTTCTATGTTAATTTATTTGGTTGTTTTTATGGATTTGTTCATGTAATTTGTTAGTATGAATAATGATAAGTGCTTGTGCGATAAGAATACGAAGTGTTTTTTCCTTGTGTTGAGCATTACTTTTCTCGGGTTTTAACACTAATATGGGTGTATTTATGTTACTTTTATGCAGGTAGGGTTGTGAGGCCGATTATGAGAGAAAGAAGCCAATGTGGGTCGTAATGCACTAATTTGGAGAAAACCTTGCTAAGGTTCAAACGCGAAGACATAGGTCGGGTTCCATAAGCAAGAATGTGTGCCAACCTCCTCATACTCGAGTTAGCATAACTATTTGGAGGGGCACAAAGGCAATCACATTCAAGCATTCCAACTTGTGCATATAGAACAAGATCTCCACCAACATGTCTGTTATTAAAGAAGCAAGGCGATCCACGACGTAAATGTGTGCCCGTTTGCATTACTTCGATGAAAGTATGGATTCGGGAGTATTTCAGGCCGGTACTATAGTAGGGTATTGTAGAAAATACTGCAGCAAAAATATTGTAGCAGCACTGTTTACAGCCCGGCCGAGAAAACATGAAAATAGAGAATCCACACGGCCGTGTGGAATTTCCACATGTCCGTGTTAAAAATCCATAGGGGCGGCAACATGGGCGTGTGGATTCCTGATTCTAGCCCTTTAAAATCCGATTTCAGCCTCGATTTACGCATTCTTTTCTCCATCTTTTGCACATGTTGAGAGAGGACGGCAGCTAGGGTTTTGAGAGGTATTGGCTAGGGCTTTGGAGAAGTTCTATGACTCCAACATCGCATGCCATTCGGAAGAAGGTTAGTGAGAGAGCTTTCGTCGGCACCGATCCGGCAAGGTGTATCCTAGGCCGAACAAAGGGACCCTTGCGACGAGTAGAGGACTCTCCACAAGACCATCGCCATAACTAACGAGGAGATTTTCTATGGACGCTTTGATTTTATATTCGATTTCATTGATTCTAGCTAGCTCCATGGAGAGCTAAACACCTAGTGGGTACTTGGGTACTTGTGAACCCTAGGATGTATTCATTTCATTGAATCTCTTTATTATGCTTTCAATTAATTGATATTTATTGTGAGTTCCAATCTTGGAGACTTTATTGTATGAATACTCCCCTAGAGTAAAACTAGGGTTGAGAGTTCTTCTTGGTAACTCTTGTGAGTGAGTGACACACCATGAGAGTTAGACAAAGCTAGATTGGAGAGGGTTGAAAGGGTAAGTTGAGAGGTAGCGGAGCGTCCCCTATCCCCTCCGCTGTGATCTATCCTACCTCCACATTCCAAGAGTTCTTTACGGCCATAGTAGAGTGAATGGCCTAAGGGATGACCTTCCGCTGGGGCTTAGTTGCAAGTGCAACGGAGTGAAGCACTGAAGTGATTTTAGCACCTAGGGCTTAATTGTGGCTAGGGATCTTCCACCTGGACCAAAGGGTTAGGTCTATATATAGGAATAGGGTTTATCACTTAGAATACCTAGAGCTCATTGCAATTCTATGCGAGTGCGAGGTTGAGAGGTTATTCAATCTCTCCTCCGGGACATGTATAGGGTTAGGCATGGTTGACCTTAGATTTGGGATCATGTAATTAAGGATTTCCACGACTCATTGTTGCATCAATTAGGAAGTATAATAGAGGGTTCTTGCACTTGAAATGATTGTCCTAGGCGGATCAATATCCGGGTACCCCATCTTTAACGATTGCCTTAACTTCTCCTTTACTTGTGCCCTCTATCTTGTTGTTTTTATTCTCGTTATTTCATATTTTGTCACACTTATCTCTATTCGTCTTCCACATTAGTTAAGAAACAACTTAAGTGTCTTCTTTATCCCCTACTCTCTGTGGATACGATACCCACTCATTTTGGATTATTATGTTGACACCAGTGCACTTGCTGTTTACACGCATATATGGACGTGTCAAGTTTTTGGCACTGTACACTTAGAAGAAAAGGGAAAGAACCTGTGCACTTTGTTTTCTTAGCTATTCATTCATTCTATTTCATATCTTCTTTTCTATCATCGTTCTGATTTTGTTTTCTTTCTTTTGGTGCAACTCCAGGTTATGACCCGAGGGAACCCTTCGATATTGATTGAAGGAGACCCCAAGCTCCAACGTACACTTAGAAGAAAAGGGAAAGAACATGTGCAAGAACAGTCTAATCTAGCTGATTTGGAAGTAGAAGAATCTGAAAATATGGCAGAACAGAATGAGCACCAGTGGACATTATCCAATTATGCTAGACCTTTAGTATTGGGGACATAATCGAGTATTGTGTGTCCCCTAATTACAGCTCAGAACTTCAAGCTGAAGCCGGCATTCATCCACATGTTGTAGCAATCCACACAATTTAATGGTTTGGCCGATGAGGATCTGAACAGTCATATAGAGAACTTTCTCGAGGTGTCCGATATGCTTAAGATAAACGGGGTAACGGATGATGCCATCAAGTTGAGAGCCTTCCCATTTTCTTTGAAAGGGAGAGCGAAGCAGTGGCTACACTCATTACCTAGAGCATCAATTACCACATGGGAGGAGATGGTAGAAGCTTTTCTTGCACGTTATTTCCCTCCCGAAAAATTTGTAAAGCTTAGGAATGAGATCTCATCCTTTGTACAATTGGAATTGGAGTCTCTATTTGAGATGTGGGAAAGGGTCAATGAGCTCCTGAGAAAGTGCCCGCAATATGGATTCCAAGAGTGGATGATTGTTCAGGCCTTTTACAGTGGTTTAAATCTGAGTACAAGGTAACTCTTGGATGCGGCACCAGGAGGTACCTTAGGTAGCAAGACCCCCGGTGAGGCCCGTCAACTAATTGAAGAATTGGGGTTAAACAGCTACTAATGGAATGCTAGGGAGAAGAAAAAGGTGGCCGGCCTCCATGAGATAGATGTAGTAACCTCATTGGTGGCTTAAGTGGAATCATTGAGTAAGAAGTTAGATCTCCTAACTTCGAATAGAATGGAGGCCATGACTACTTGCACCGGGTGTGGTGGAGCACATGCTCCCTCCGATAGCCCGATCTCTATTGGTGATGCATCTTCTGTTGAGAATGTCGATTTTGTGGGTAATGGTATGAGGAATCAAGGAATCCCATACAGAAATACCTACAATCCGGGTTGGAAGAGTCATCCCAATTTCTCGTGGAGCAACCAAGGTCCACAAAAGGCCATAGGGCCACCGGGTTTGTAACAACAAGCCCCAAACATGGAGAACCGAGTTTCAGGTTTGGAGACCCGAATGAACGATTTGGAGAAGGCCTTAACTAGGTTTGTGCAATCATCTAATACAAGGTTCCAATCAGTTGAGGCTACACTTCGCAACCACACCGCCTCTTAGCATAATCTTGAAAATCAAGCAGGGCAGATTGCGAAGTCCTTATCAAAAAGGCCACAAGGAAGCTTGCCGAGTAACACCGAGACCAACCCTAGAGAGCATGTGAAGGCGATCACTTTGAGAAGTGGTCGTGAGGTTGAGGGTAAGCTTCAGAGTAAGAAGCCCAATGAACACGCACTTGAGGCTATAGAGGTTGAGAAAGGAGCAAGCAAAGAGAAGGAGGTGGTACCCCCACCTTTGAAGCCAAGAATCCCTTATCTCTCTAGATTGAAGAATGACCAAGGGGATGAACAGTACAAGAAGTTCCTGAGTTTGCTCAAACAACTACACATCAATATTCCTTTTGTTGAGGTATTGGCCCAAATGCCTAAGTATGCAAAATTCTTGAAAGACTTGTTGACCAACAAGAGGAAGTTGAGGAGAGTACTTCAGTGATTTTAGATGCATCTTGCTCGGCGGTTTTGCAAAAAAACATGCCAAACAAGAAGAAAGACCCAGGAAGCTTCATTATTCCGTGTAATATTGGAAATCTAGGTGAAGAAATGGCATTGGCGGACTCAAGGGCCAGTATCAACGTCATGCCATACACCTTCTTTTCAAAAGTTTGGCTTGGGCGAGCCTAGACCCACTCGGATGACTTTGCAATTGGCGAACCGAACGGTGAGACATCCGAGGGGTATCATCAAAGATGTGCTTGTCAAGGTGGACAAGTATATATTTCCTGTAGACTTTGTGGTGCTAAACGTCGATTAGGATGCGGATGTACCCTTGATACTTGGGAGGTCGTTCTTGCGGACTTCCAAGGCATTGATTGATATGGACGACGGAGAGCTAACTTTGAGAGTTGGAGATGACAAGCTCACATACCACCTTGCTGAAGCCATGCGGTATTCTCTTGATTTCGATGATACTTTATATTTTCTAGACACTACTAATAAGATTGTTGATGAATACATGCAGGAAATGTTCAATCTAGACCCGTATGAGGGTCTGTTCGACCAAAAGGAGGATAATGAAGAAGTTATGATGCTTGGTTCGACGGAAGAAGTACCATCTACCCCGGGGATCTTGAGGAAGGTGCTCCGGAAGATATAGAGGGCTAGGAGACGCCACCAGAAACGCTCCAAGGATGTTGGAGATGTGCGTGAACCAAAGAAGTTGGATGAACCATTGTTAGGTGGTCCCAAGCCCAATAATTCACCCTATACCCTCAAGAGATTTTGCTTGTCGTGCTTCCAAGCCATGGGTAAGAGGGCAACTTTCATATATGAACCCCCGTGAGGTAAGACAAGGTACGTCAAGCTAAGTGACGTTAAACAAGTGCTTCTTGGGAGGCAATCCAAGTGTTTACTGTTTTCATAGTTTAGTAGTTTAGTGTGTGCATGAATAAAGTGTTGAGTGTTGGTGTCTTGATTTTTATATACTTGTGCTGTGATTTTATTGTGGGTTTTGAATTGTCATCGTGTGTTCATGTGGATTTGGCGAAGTTGGGTCATTTGAGCTATTTCTCATGTTTTTCACTTGCAAAATTTGCATATTAGGGCAGATTCTGAGTGTGTAAACATGTTAAAAAAATTTCTGCAGAGCCTGCAGAATTTTCTAAGGCATCCAGAGAAAACGCACGGGCGTGTGGAATTTCCGCACGCCTGTGAATTTGCATTGCGAGCTCGTCCAGAAAAGGCACAGGGGCGTGGACTCGCCCCTGTGAATGACCATGCGATTCTCGCACGCCCGTGGGTAATTTCCGCAAAGGCGTGTGAATTAATGCAGAGATTGGCAGATTATCCCGAGACCACACAGGGGCATGGACTCGACCCTGTAGGTGACCTTGTGAAAATCGCACATGCGTGGGTAATTTCTGCACACACGTGCGAATCTCTACAGAGGATCCGGAGAGGTGTATACATAGGAATAGGGTTTATCAGTTGGAATCCCTAGAGGTTATTGCAATTCTATGCGAGTGCAAGGTTGAGAGGTTATTCAATCTCTCCTCCGGAGAGGTGTATCCTAGGCTTAGTGAGTTGGGCCTGTGAGTTGCCCATTTCGTCAACACCGATCCGGAGAGGTGTATCCTAGGCTGGACAAAGGGACCCTTGCGATGAGTAGAGGACTCTCCACAAGATAATCGCCACAACTAACGAGGGGGTTTTCTATGGACGCTTTGTTTTTACATTCGATTTCATTGATTGTATCTAGCTCCATGGAGAGCTAAACACCTAGTGGGTACTTGGGTAGTTGTGAACCCTAGGATGTATTCATTTTATTGAATCTCTTTATTATGTTTTCAATTAATTGATGTTTATTGTGAGTTCCAATCTTGGAGACTTGATTGTATGAATACTCCCCTAGAGTGACACTAGGGTTGAGAGTTCTTCTTGGTAACTCTTGTGAGTGAGTGACACACCATGAGAGTTAGACAAAGCTAGATTGGAGAGGGTTGAGAGGGTGAGTCGAGAGGTAGCGGAGCGTCCCCTTTCCCCTCCGGTGTGATCTATCCTACCTCCACGTTCTAAAAGTTTTTTGCGGTCATAGTAGAGTGAATGGGCTAAGGGATGACCTTCCGCTGGGGCTTAGTTACGAGTGCAACAGAGTGAAGCGTTGAAGTGATTTTAGCATCTAGGCCTTAATTGTGGCCAGGGATTTCCATGACTCATTGTTGCATCAATTAGGAAGTATAATAGAGGGTTCTTGCACTTGAAACGATTGTCCCAGGCGGATCAATATCCGGGTACCGCATCTTTATCGATTGCCTTACCTTCTCCTTTACTTGCACCCTCTATCTTGTTGTTTTTATTCTAATTATTTCATATTTTGTCACACTTATCACTATTCATCTTCCATATTAGTTAAGAAACAACTTAAGTGTCTTTCTCCCCTACTCTCTGTGGATACGATACCCACTCATCTGGGATTATTACTTCGACACCTGTGCACTTGCGGTTTACACGCATATACGGACGTGTCAAACAACTAAACCCCAAGGTCACTGGATATCAATGAACCTTGCAGTGAACTTGTGTAGCTGGATGCTTTGATCAATTTTATTGTAATTGGTGTGTTTGAGATTCAAGCCTGGTTTACTTTGTGGCATTGATATACATGAGAACTCTATATGTTTATTTCTAGGTTGTACTTGGTTGGGTGACCAATGCCCTTGTACCAGACACACTTAGCTTGGAAGGGGTCCATGTACAAATACGCCCCTCCAACATTAGGGTTGGACCTAGTTTGAGTATTGACTCTAATTAGAGATTTCTCCTGTTTTAATGCGATCATAGGAGGATTTGGTCGGAAGAAATTTTGTATCAATACTCATATTGGATTAGGGGTCAATTGCCGTGACCATCGGGTTGACCTATTTTAGGAATCTCTTTGTCCAAACCCTATTTGCATGGTAGTTCTAGGATCCTTCCCATCTAGCTTGGTAAATCTAGCATCCCTTTATTTTTACCCCCACTTTACATCGATTGTAGACATTCATCTTAGAGTAATTTCTACTTCTTTTGTAGTTTAGAGCACTCACTTGAACCTGTAGGCTAGACAACACGCGAAGAGGAAGTAAGGGTAGCACCTTGGGCCCTTGGAATATGACCCTCTCATACTTGCGCGAGAGGTTTTACTTGACGATCCTGTGTAGTTGCAGGTGTTCACACCAAGTTTTTGCCACCGTTACGGAGGACCCACAAGGAATACTCAGAAAACTTGGAGCTTATTGATTTGGCCATTATTTCTTTTATTTGTTTACTTTGTTTTAGTTTATTTTTGTTGTACATATATTTCCATTTCTTTGCTTTCATTGTTTTTCCTAGTCTTTTTTTGAATCTTAATTGCTGGTTTTTAATATTGTGCAAGGTAACCATCTTATGACCCATGCAAGTTAACCAAACTTGGTAGAACCCGACAACAAGATTGAGAGGACCTTGCATCAAAGGTTAAGAGAAGGAACAGAGAATTCAAGACAATAAGAAATTTAAGTAGAGTATTGTGAACCCTTACTTGTGGTTGAGCCAAGAAGGACATTGTCAGATTGTGAGACCATAGTTTACTGGTAAGGAGTTCAGTGTGCAAGCCTCGATAGTACTGGTGAACAACTTTGAAAATAAAGCAAGCACGATCGGGATGGTCTAGAATTCAGTCCAGTTTAATGGGTTAGCTGATGAAGACCCCCATGATCACTTATCCCGCTTCCTCCAAATTTGCTCCACCTTCAAGATCAACTTAGTTTCGAATGATGCCATCAGATTGAGGTTATTCCCATTTAGTTTGAGAGGAGCAGCATATAGATGGCTCATCTCCTTGACTCCCGGATCTATCACTATATGGAAAGAGATGGTGGAAAAATTCCTTGGTAGGTACTTCCCACCAAGAAAGGTACCTAGATTGAGGCAAGAGATTTTAGCCTTCAGGAAGGGTGACAAGGTCCCCTTGCGTATATCCCGGAAATGCACGGGTTTATTGAAGTAATAATCCCGGATGAGCGAGTATCGAATCCATAGGGAGTAGGGAATAAAAACACTTAATCCGCTTCTTAGCTATGTGAAAAATCAATAGTGATAAGTGTGACAATGATTCAATTCTCAAAAGTAAAATCAACAAGTAAGAGAGCACAGGTAAAGGAGAAGGTAAGGCAATCGATAAAGATGGGGTACTTGGATAATGCTCCGCCTAGGACGATCGCTTCAAGTGCAAGAACCCTCTATTATGCTTCCTAATCAATGCAATAGTGAGTTGTGAAAATCCTTCATTACATAGTCCCAAATCTAACGTGAACTATGCCTAACTCTATACATGTTCCGGAGGAGAAATCGAACAATCTCAACACCTCGCACTCGCATAGAGATGCAATGAGCTCTAGGGATTCCAAGTGATAAATCTCTTCCTAATTATAGACCTAACCCTTTGTTCCAGGTGGAAGGTCCCTAACCACGATTAAGCCCTAGATACTAACATCACATCAACGCTTTACTCCGTTGCACTCGCAACTAAGCCCCAGCGAAGGGTCATCCCTTAGACCATTCACTCTATTATGGCCGCAAAGAACTCGAGGAATGGAGGTAGAATCTATCACATCGGAGGGGAAGGGGGACGCTCCTGTACCTCTCGACTCACCCTCTCAGCTTTGTCTAACACTCGTGGTGTGTCACTCACTCACAAGGTTACCGATAAGAACTCTCAACCCTAGTGTCACTCTAGGGGAAATGTTCATACAATCAAGCATTCAAGGTTGGAACTCACAATAAACATCAATTAATTGAAAGCATAATAAAGAGATTCAATGAAATGAATACATCCTAGGGTTCACAAATACCCAAGTACCCACTAGGGGTTTAGGTCTCCATGGAGCTAAATACAATCAAAGAAATAGAATGTAAAAGAAATGAATCCATAGAAAAACCCCCTCGATGGTCATGTCGATGGTCATGTGGAGAGTCCTCTACTTGTCGCAAGGGATCCTTTGTCCCGACTAGGATACACCTCGCCGGATCATTGGCGACGAAAACTCTCCGAATAACCTTCTTCCAAATGACGCATGATGTCAGAGCCGTAGAACCTCTCCAAAACCCTAGCCAATGCCCCTCGAAACCCTAACCAAAGCCCTCTCTCAAGTTGGGGAAAAGATGAAGAAAAGAATGCTGAAATCGGGGCTGAATCGGCTTTAAATAGGGCTGGAGTCGGGCGACTACACGAGCCTGTGGATTTTTCACACGCCCATGTGGAATTTCCACACGGGCGTGGATAATTTCCACACGCCCATGTGGATTCTCTGAATTTCTATTTTCTCAGCCGACTGTGAACAGTGCTGCTACAATACCTTGCTACATTTCTCTGCTACAGTATCCGCCCTGAATAGCTTCAAGAATCCATACTTTCATCGGGGTAACGCAAACGGGCACACGTTTACGTCGTGGATCACTTGATTCTTCAATGATAGACAAGTTGGTTGACAAGCTCCCCTTGTGTATATCCCGCAAGTGCACAGGTTTGTCAAAGTAATAATCTCGGGTGAGCGGGTATCGAATCCACAGGGAGTAGGGAATAAAAATACTTAATTCGATTCTTAGCTATGTAAAAGATCAATGATAATGAGTGTGACAATGATTCAATTCTCAATAGTAAAAGCAACAAGTAAGAGAGCAAAAGTAAAGAAGGGGGAGAAATCGAACAATCTCAACACCTCGCACTCGCATAGAGTTCCAATGAGCTCTAGGGATTCCAAGTGATAAATATCTTCCTTATTATAGACCTAACCCTTTAGTCAAGGTGGAAGGTCCCTAACCACAATTTAGCCCTAGATACTAAGATCACCTCAACGCTTCACTCTGTTGCACGCGCAACTAAGCCCCAGCGGAAGTTCATCCCTTAGACCATTCACTCTATTATGACCGCAAAGAACTCGAGGAACGGAGGTAGAATCTATCACACTGGAGGGGAAAGGGGACGCTCCTGTACCTCTCGATTCACACTCTCAACCCTCTCCAATCTAGCTTCGTCTAACGCTCGTGGTGTGTCACTCACTCACAAGGTTACCAACAAGAACTCTCAACCCTAGTGTCACTCTAGGGGAAATGTTCATACAATCAAGCATTCAAGGTTGGAACTCACAATAAACATCAATTTATTGAAAGCATAATAAAGAGGTTCAAAGAAACAAATACATCCTAGGGTTCACAAAACCCGAGTACCCACTAGGGGTTTAGCTCTCCATGGAGCTAAGTACAATCAAAGAAATAGAATGTAAAAGAAATGAATCCATAAAGAAACCCCCTCGATAGTCGTGTTGATGGTCTTGTGGAAAGTCCTCTATTCATCGTCCAAGGATTCCCTCGACGGAAGCTCCCCTACCAACCTTCTTCCTAAGGAATGACGATGTCGGAGCCGTAGAACCTGTCCAAAACCTTGGCCAATACCCCTCGAAACCCTAGCCGAAGCCCTCTCTCAAGTTGGGAAAAAGATGGAGAAAAGAATCCTAAAATCGGGGCTGATTCAGCTTTAAATAGGGCTGGAATCGGGCGACTACACGGGCGTGGATGCTTCATGCGCCCGTGTGGAATTTCCACACGGGCGTGGATAATTTCCACACGCCTGTGTGGATCCTCTGAACTCCTGTTTTCTCGACCGGCTATGAACAGTGCTGCTACAGTACTTCCTGCCGTGTTGCTGCGTTGCTCTGCTACAGTGTCCAGCCTTAATAGCTTCCCGAATCCATACTTTCATCGGAGTAACGCAAACGGGCACACGTTCACGTCGTGGATCACTTGCTTCTTCAATGATAGGCAAGTTGGTGGAGCTCTTGTTCTATGTGCATAAGTCGGAATGCTCGAGTGTGACTGCCCTTGTGCCCCTCCAAATGGATGTGCCAACTTGAATATGAGGAGGTTGGCACACACTCTAGCATCTCACATCGACCTATGTCTTCGCGTTTGAATGTTAGCAAGATTTCCTCCAAAATCGGTGCATTGTAATCCACATTGGCTTCTTTCCTTCATACTTGGCCTCACAACCCTACCTGCACGAAAGTAACATAAAAACACACATATTAGTGTAAAAACCTGAGAAAAGTAATGCTCAACATAAGGAATGAACGCTTCGCATTCATATCGCACAAGCACTTATCATTGGTGGAGCTCTTGTTCTATGTGCATAAATCGGAATGCTCGAGTGTGACTGCCCTTGTGCCCCTCCAAATGGATGTGCCAACTAGAATACGAGGAGGTTGGCACACACTCTAGCATCTCACACCCGACCTATGTCTTCGTGTTTGAACCTTAGCAAGATTCCCTCCAAAATCGGTGCATTACGATCCACATTGGCTTCTTTCCTTCATACTCGGCCTCACAACCCTACTTGCACGAAAGTAACATAAAAACACACATATTAGTGTAAAAACCCGAGAAAAGTAATGCTCAAGATAAGGAATGAACGCTTCGCATTCATATCGCAAAAGCACTTATCAAAGGGGGACTCTGAGATACTCTTTGAGGCACATGAAAGATTCAAGGATCTCCTGTGCAAATGTCCTCATCGTGGTTTTTTCTCATGGATGAGAATACAGATGCTATGTAATAGATTGAACTATACAATTAGACAGCTTATCGATGCTGCAGCGGGTGGTTTTCACTCTCCCAAAGGCCATGAAACACACGTTAGATCATGATGACACTTTTTATTTCATTGATGAGACTGATTTAGTCATTTCTAATTGTGTGCAGGAGGTGTTAGCCTTAAACCCCTTGGATAATTACATAGGGGGTGTGGATGACAAAAGAGGCAATGAAAAAGCTTCTACTCCCCCTACATTGCCACAATTGAACCTAGTAGAGATAAATTCATCACCTTGTAGTAAGAAATTGTAGAACTTGAAGAAAATGTGGAGGAAAGCAAATGAAAGGTTAAAGAAAAGCATGAGTATCACTATGTCACCACCCCAGGAAGTAGATCGGTTATACTTTGAGGATCAAGGTGAATTCCATATTTTTATCATGCTTTTCGATGAACTTCCCATGTGGCAATATTCCCAAAGAGACTGGAGGTAACTCTCCTCCATTTTTTCCACCTTGTAGGTAAGTATGAAGGTATGTCAAGCTAATGGTTCTAAACAAGCACTTCTTGGGAGGTAAACCAAGTTTTTATTCCATTCGTACTCTTATCCAATCATTGTGTTTTAGTTGTTATATCTTTTTACTTTTTCTCTTTTGTTGTGTATCTTGCTCATGCACTTCTTCTTTGTGTGTATAATCTATCAAACTTTTGCTTAATTGCTTGTGGTGTTATCTTCCCCCTTTCTAGGGTTTCATGCATGCTTAGTTGTATTTGGTTATCATTTCATGCATGGATGGAGTTTCTTGACGATTATTCATGGAGTTGGTGATTATTGGATGAGATTTCATACTCTATTTGATGTGTTTACTAGTGTTTTATCTTTAGTTGTTGGTTTCATACGTGTCTTGAGAATTTTGAGAGAGTTTGGAGCCTTCACGAGTGGCTTCACAAGTAATTTAGCCCGTGAAGGTCGGCCGAGAACAATGATTGGCAAGCTTGCCCATCATGCTCGGCCGTGAAACCTTCTAGATGGCTTCATGGCCTGGTCGATGGCCATGAAGCAGGTCATCAGGCCATCTAGAGAGCTTGTTAACAGGTTGGGTGCCCTATAAATGAGCACCATTGCCACCTTTTCTCTCTCATCTTCTATTCTTCTTCTTTATTTCATTTATCCTTCATTTCTCCACCTTTTTAACTCATTTCTTCACCATTATTCTCAAAATTTCTTTCTCTAGAATACTCTCCTCCTCTTGGACACTTGTTTTGCATGGTTTTGGGGTGTTTTACCATCATTTTCATCAACTATCAAAGGTATGTCTCTCTAAACCCTAGTTTTGAGAATGATCATTTCTTCTACTCTCCCCTCAATTTCTCTTAATGAATAAATGGTTCTATTGTTGGGGAATGATTGTTTGCTATTTTTGTGGGATTTTCACAGAATTTCCATGCTTATAAAAAATTTTATTCTGTATGAACAAAGGAAACTCTTGCAAAATTTATTGGGTAATACTGTAGTAATTATTGAAAATTTCATTCTCCACTATCATAATCCTTTGTTTCTTTTAGTATTAGTTTAATCACATACTTCTTGTCTTGTAGGTATGCCGACAAAGCGTATGGCCTCCAAGTGAGCATGGAGGGAGGACACACCTCCCATTGTTGAACCACGCTCAAAGAATTACGAGCACAAGACAAGAAACGCGTTGTTAGCTCAAAAATCATTTGGTACAGTCCATCATATAGATTGAGATGTCTTGAGGACATTGGGCTTTGATGAAGGTATCTTCGAGCATGTATCATGACACGTCCGAATATGCGTGTACACCGCAAGTGCACGGGTGTAGAAGTAATAATCCCAGGTGAGTGGGTATCATATCCACAGAGAGTATGGAATAAAGACACTTAAATTATTTCTTAACTAATGTGAAAGATGAATAGTGATATGTGTGACAAGATTCAATTCTCATGAGTATAAACAACAAGAAAGAGAGCACAAGTAAAGGAGAAGGTAATGCAATCGATAAAGATGGGGTACCCGGGTATTGTTCCGCCTAGGACAATCGTTTCAAGTGCAAGAAACCTCTATTATGCTTCCTAATTAATGCAATAGTGAGTCGTGGAAATCCTTAATTGCATAGTCCCAAATCTAAGGTCAACCATGCCTAACTCTATACATGTCCCGGAGGAGAAATCGAACAATCTCAACACCTCGCACTCATATAGAATTGCAATGAGCTTTAGGGACTCCAAATGATAAATCATATTCCTATGTACAGACCTAACCCTTTGGTCCAGGTGAAAGATCCCTGGCCACAATTAAGGCCTAGATGCTAAAATCACTTCAATGCTTCACTCTGTTGCACTCGTAACTAAACCCCAGCGGAAGGTCATCCCTTAGCCCATTCACTCTACTATGACCGCAAAAAACTCTTGGAACATGGAGGTAGGATAGATCATCCCGGAGAGGAAAGAGGATGCTCCGCTACCTCTCGACTCATCCTCTCAACCCTCTCCAATCTAGCTTTATCTAACTCTCATGGTGTGTCACTCACTCACAAGAGTTACCAAGAAGAACTCTCAACCCTAGTGTCACTCTAGGGGAGTATTCATACAATCAAGTCTCCAAGATTGGAACTCATAATAAACATCAATTAATTGAAAACATAATAAAGAGATTCAATGAAACGAATACATTCTAGGGTTCACAACTACCCAAGTACTCACTAGGCATTTAGCTCTCCATGGATCTAGATACAATCATTGAAATCGAATGTACAAAACAAAGCATCCATAGAAAACCCCCTCGTTAGTTGTGGCGATTATCTCGTGGAGAGTCCTCTACTCATCACAAGGGTCCTTTTGTCCGGCCTAGGATACACCTCTCCGGATCGGTGCTGACGAAAGCTCTCCCACTAACCTTCACGCGATGTCAGAGCCATATAACCTCTCCAAAGCCCTAGCCAATACCTCTCAAAACCCTAGCGGCAGCCCTATCTCAAGTTGGGGAAAAGATGGAGAAAAGAATGCTGAAATCAGGGTTGAAATTGGCTTTTAAAGGGCTGAAATCGGCTTTTAAAGGGCTGGAATCGGGAATCCACATGCCCATGTGAGCGCCCCTGTGGATTTTTCACACGGGCATATGGAATTTCCACACGCCAGCCTGGATTCTTTGTTTTCCTATTTTCTCAGCCGGCTATGAATAGTGCTGGTACAATATTCTTGCTACAGCTTTTCTACAGTACCCTACTACAACACCGGCCATAAATACTCTCGAATCCATGCTTTCATCGAGGTAACGCAAACGGGCACACGTTTACGTCGTGGATCGCTTTGCTTCTTCAATAACGGACATGTTGGTGGAGATCTTGTTCTATATGCACAAGTCGGAATGCTTAAATGTGACTGCCGTTGTGCCCCTCCAAATGGTTATGCTAACTTGAATACGAGGAGGTTGGCAGACATTCCCGCATCTCGAACCCGAACTGTGTCTTTGCGTTTGAACCTTAGCAAGATTTCCTCCAAATAGGTGCATTTACAACCCACATTGGCTTCACAACCCTACCTGCATGAAAGTAACATAACTACACACATATTAGCGTTAAAACCCGAGAAAAGTAATGCTCAACACAAGGATAGAACACTTCGTCTTCTTATCACATAAGCACTTATCATATCACATGATGGTTGGGACAAGATGTTCGACATCAAGGAACTACCTACCATAAGCTTACTTTGGAAGTCTTAAGCACAATTAAGCTAGTTAGGCATTGGGACTTTGTTAAAAAAGCAAGCTCACTTTCATTTCAAGCTTTCAGGAAAAGCTACAAGATCGATCACGCTGACTTGGGTGTTTACTTGGGGCTTTACACCGATACCGACACTTAATCACTCGACTTTTGTTGCCAACCCATGGATTTCCCATGTCACACTTCACTAGAAAAGTATTGGGCCAACATTGCCAGTTCAAGGAAGAGGAAGGCCACCCAAATGATCAACCCCATCCATCGCTACATTCATGTGTTACTGATTAGAGGGGTTGGGGGTCGGTTAGACTCTATAGGGGTCATGTCGTGGACTGATCTTCTCATGCTCTACAACATCTTCGAGCGATACCCGATTCATATGGAACACCTCTTCACAGACATCCTCTCTCATTAAGGACAATACGTGCACCTCATAACCATTTTTGCTGGACCTTACATCACGAGATTGATTAGAGGTATGGGATTGATCGAGCGCACTCAAGGCATGCACATCATCGATAGCACTTATCCTCTTGGGATGTCCACTTTATCTTCTATTGGGATAAAAGAGAGGAGGGATAGCACTTACTATCTAGTGCAGCGTTAGGGGATGAGAGGCGTGATGCTTGGGGCCATCACATGTGTACGAGAGCAGAGCAGTCGAGTCCCGAGCCAAATCTCTGGGCCGGTGTCACTCGAGATTAGACTCCAGGAATTACAGGTAGAGACCCAGCTTTAGTTTTGGGTCTTTGAGTAAGGACAGAGCGAGATCGTTACATCCCAGTGCTGATTCGAGCGAGACATGGCTGAGGTTTTAGCTTTCATTTATGGATCTTCTTCCTCTGTTGGCACCACATCTGCCGCCACCACATCTAGGCACCACCATTCCCACCAGATATGCAGCATGCATGAGTTATTTTTGTGGTGTTTTTGTTGACTGTTTGTAGTACTTTGCTGTATTTTGTGTTATGTTTCTTATTTTGAACTTTGTAGTTAGCAAGAGTTCAGTCCCTGCTAAACTCTATCTATTTTGATTCTTGTCAGTTTGCTTCTCCCTATTTATGAGTCTTGAGTTGTGATAAGCTTCTTAATCTTTATAGGACTATTATGATAGGAGCTTCACTTTTATCTCCCGGCTTCGATCAAACTTACCCCATATCATACATGTATTATTCAATTCTCACAAAAAATGGGGAAGTTTCTATACTCCATCTCATTGTGCTTATTTGTTAACAGTCACCTTGTATTGCTGATTTATGTACATTGAGAGCAATGTATGACTCTAGGTGATAGGATGGGGTATTCTAATTGATTAAATACTTGACTTACCTGTGATAGCTATGATGCTTGGTTTAGAACTTCCTAGCTTCAAAAAATGATAGATGTGAGTTGTATCTATTTTTATGCTTTCATTGAAGTCTGGTTTTATTTCTAGTACACCTTCATGCCTTGTCACGATAACTTCTACCTTATACGCTCTTGCCAACCCATCACTTTGTTATTGGTGTTAGACTATTAAATTATATACTCAATTTTCTTTTAAAAGCTCTTGGTGCCTCTATTATTATCTTTAGCCTTAAATGATGTTTTATAGCAGGTTTCTATACCAAGGGGACATGAGATATAGTGTGTATATCACGAGAACATGAGATACAATGTGCATATATGGAGCAGAAAAAGAGAAAAAAAGAGAAGAAAAAAGGAGTTTGTTATAGTATTCCACTTCTAATAAAGCATGAATGCGTCTATGTAGACATTTAATCGAGTAAGTTGGGTGGCACTTGTGCCTAATCAGCATGTGCATCCTCTAGCAAGATTTTTGTGTGGTCTACGTTAGTCGGACTTAGAAAAAATATATACGCATAAAATAAAATAAAATATTTCTAATGATCTCCTGGAACATGTTGTACAGTCACATGAAGGCTAGAGTTTTATTTAGGAACCAAGGGACTCTTAATTAACTGTTGAGGGTGTCTTTAGCATTTTTAACACAGTTTTCATTGTGTGTGGGGTGAATGGACACCCTGGGCTAATCCAGGGTGTGGAGGATGAGGTTGGAAGTTTATACACACTCACAAGAGCACTTTTAGATGAAAGCGAGACTATTTTTTTCTACTTGGTCACTCATAGAACAACTCACTATCTTGATTTCTTTTCATTTGTGCTTGTGGAGTTCTTTACTTTTGAGCTTGAGGTCATATATTTAGCTGATTTATCTTCTTTCCCATGTTCTTCATGGGTGTTTGCTTGTGGACAAGCAAACTCTTAGGTATGGAGATATTTGCTAAAAGCCTAAATATGTGTATTCTATACTTATATTTATTATACTATTCATGTATTAATTGATAATTCGATGTCATTTCTGTGGTTTAATTGGTCTTATTTGTGTTACAGGCCTCATGGATGCCCAGCTAAGCTCGACAACACAAATGAGAAGGAAATCAACATTGAGAATGACGTTTTAGAGCCCGAACCTGTGAGAAACAATGTAGCGAGGGGACTGTAGTATGAAGGATTTAGGAAAGCGATAAAGTCTCGGGTTCCATTGATAGGATTTCGGCGACCGTAGAAGGCGGCTTGTGAGCTGGCGAAGAATACCCGATGTATCAAATCGGTTTATTGTAGAATTTACTATAGCGGTTTATGGAATTTTTTTGTAAAAATCCCAAAGGTTCTAATGGGTTCCTTCACTCCCGTGAACAAGGCCGTGAAGCTAACCCGAGAAGATCTTTAAAGGGGGTTTTTAGGTCTTTTTGAGGAATTATCTTCTCCTACCTCACACCACTCACTCTCATCTTCAAATCCGGGGGGACTAAAGAAGACATCCTTAGGAGTGGAAATCAAAGAAAGAGCAAGATTCGACAAGATCTCCCCTTATCTCCTATTCTAGAAGCTTGTAGATGCCAAGGAAGTCATTCCTTTGGTGCAGTCGTTGGAAGCTCTCCGCGGCTTGTTTCTCCATATTTATCACTTGAGGGAGTTCTATTTTACTTTATTTGGCTGTTTTTATAGATTTGATCATGTATTTTGTTAGTATGAACAACTAAACCCCAAGGTCACTGGATGTAAGTGAACCTTGCGGTAAACTTGTGTAGTTGGATGCTTTTATCTATTTTATTGCAATTGGTGTATTTGAGATTCAAGCCTGGTGTACTTTGATGTATTGGTATACATGAGAACTCTGTATGTCAATTTCTAGGTTGTACTTGGGTCGCGTGGCCAACATCCTTGTACTAGACACATTTAGCTTGGACCTAGTTTGAGTATCATACCTATTTAGAGATTTTCCTGCTTTTAATGTGATGATATGAGGATTTGGTTGGAAGAAATTCTGTATTAATACTCGTATTAGATTAGGGGTCAATTGTCGTGACCATTGGGTTGACCTATTTTAGGAATCTCTTGGTCCAAACACCAGTTGCATGGTAGTTCTAACATGCTTCTCACTTTAATAGCCCAAGGAAATTCGCATCTGTGACCAGTTTCATCCTTTAATATTTACACCCACTTTACCTCGACTATAGACATTCATCTTAGATTTATTTCTACTTCTTTTGTAGTTTAGAGCACTCACTTGAACCTATAGACTAGACAACAAGCAAAGAGGAAGTAAGGGTAGCTCCTTGGGGCACAGGGAATACGACCATCTCGTGCTTGTGCAAGAGGTGATTAGATGATGACCACAGTGCACTTCGTGTGTTTACACCACCAAGAAACAACTGAGACTAACCCGCCTGGGCATGTGAAGATGATCACTTTGAGAAGTGGTCAAGAGCTTGAAGAGAAGCTCCTTGAAAGAAAAATTCTGAAAATTCTCAAGGAAAACACCCCACTAAGAAAACTACTAAAATACCTCAAGAGAAGCGAAAAGATAAGATGCAAGACAAGGAGGAGGCGACAGTTGTCGCACCTCCTTCATATACAACAAGAATCCCTTATCCAGCACGTTTGAAGAATAACCAAACTGATGAGCAAAATAGGAAATTTCTTTATCTATTTAAACAACTTCATATTAATATCCCATTTGTGGAGGCAATGTCACAAATGCCTAGATATCACAAAGTTCTTAAAAGGACCTCTTGACCAACAAAAGGAAAATAGAGGAGAATGTGGCTACAGTGTTGGAAGGAAATTGCTCGGCAATACTTTATGATTGATGCTCACCACTAAGTGTGCGGGGTCGCCAAAGTAATACCACATGGTGACACAAGGGTCGAATTCCATGGGGCTAAGGGAGCTCCTATTACTCCTCCATTACCTATTATCTAACCTTACAACTTAAGCATGATTTTACTACTCTAACAAGTGCAATAATATAAACAAGTTGCAAGAATAAAAAAACTATAAGCGACTGAGGAGATCACAAGAGCAACAATGAAATCTGAGAGGCTTAGGGATGAGGATCCCCTTGAGGGGTCATCATGATATATGGATGCTACGTGATAATAGCAAAAACAAGGGTGATTTATCTGAAGGATCTCAAAAACTAGTCAATCCCAATTTCTCAGCTGATTAGACCCTAATCCCATACGAGATGTCAAAAAGGATATCTCCTAATAACATTCCTACGATTGCATTAAGGAGGTGTTTGGTGCCACGGATATCACGGGGCGAGGGGATGGGATATCGAGGGCTACATCCTCATCACGGGTGTTTTGGCTTCCCGGATGGGGGCTAGATGGGGATAGCCCCATCCCTTAATGAGGAATGAGTGGCATCCCGCAAATCGGTGGGATGCCACTCATCCATGATTATCCCATCCTTCATCTCTCTCCCATCCATCTTCATCCCGCACTCCATCTCGATCTACTCACGACTCTCAAATCTCTCTCGGGCGAGAGCGGCGTGAGCGAGTTCTTCTCTCAAGATCGGTAGCGGTCTTAACCATCCATCTCAAGCGGCGGGGGATCCGGCCGGTCTCAACATCTCGAGTGGCGGTTGTGAACGTTCTCTCGGGATCAGCGCTGACATAGCTCCCGTAGTGAGCAGTTCTCTCGGGATCTGAGTGTAGCGGTGACATCGAACTGTTCTCTTAGGATCTAGCGTAGCGGCGACATCGAACGGTTCTCTATCTAACGCAGTGAACAGGTATTCTCCTCCTCCTTCTTTTTTTATTTAAAAAATAAAATGTAAAATAAGAAAATCCAATCTAATCCTTTTACTCTTATCCATTGCTTTACATTCAAATTTTGGTTGATGCTATGGATCATTATCTGTTTTCTAAATTAAAATTTGGAATTTTTTTTTGTTGGCAAAATCATCTTAACTAGAGTTTTATGATGTCTTGATTACTGAATCTAATAAACAATATAATAATAAAATAAATAAATAAAAATCTAAATTTCAGATCATGTAAACAATCACTTTGGGTAGAGTGGGGTGGATTTTTGTCTTCAATACGTACACCTGCATATTACATGAACAAAAATTTTCAGATATATTCAAACATAATTAAGATGAAAGTAATTAAATTAAACCCAGAGTAGTGCTACTACCTTTGATGCTCAAGTCCTTCAATACTTTTCTCTCGCATCCTTCACCGCAATTAACGGATACCTTTATTAATTGAACAATCTGTTACAAAGGCAAGCACATATACATATAATTATGAAATGTAATTATTTAAAGAGAAGGATGAGAGATGATACATACATATAATATATGTAATATATTAAAATTTTCATGATGCCCTTCAAGTCATCTTATTTGGCAATAGTTGAAGAATTCACATGTTTTATGTCAAGACCGACATCTTTGTGTGTGTGTCCCACCTAACTTGGTATTAAAACTCAAACATTAAGCAGAAAACCAAAGAGACAGAACGCATGGATGAGTGATGTTATGTATTCTTGTGTAAATATACTTACTTGTTGCATGTTGTTGGAGTAGTCGAGGTTAGTAAGTATTGTGAAGTTATTAGCATTGTTATTGATGTATCCGGTGTCAGAACATGATGAAACTCCACCTGATGTGTTTGATGTGTTACCAATCAAGAGATTTCCACAGTTGGCCACTAGACATGTGAATTTGCTCATCCCTTGAGTTGCATGACAGCCTAGCCTGACATCAATAGAATAGAGTTTGAAAATATTCTTTACGCGACAATAATATTATTAAAAAGTATCTTATAGGTTAAAGATAAATCAATTAATTTATATAATCATGAATTCATGTTTAAAACCACCACTAATAATGGTCCTTCAAATTAATAGGGTTGCTTGTTCATCTAATTCAATGTTTTTGGGCCACATACAGTGTCGTGTGAGTTCAAGTCAGTTGGGGAATAAAACGAATAGATTCATCTAATTTTTTGGTGTGGAGAGGCCAAAACAAACAATCAAACTCACTTGAAAACCATCCATCCATGGCTTTATTCTTAAATCCAAATTAATATCATAAATGAAGTATATTATATAATAGCATATATATATATTCTCTTTCACTTCTTCTCTTTATTCTCTTAAATAGATGGCATCCCCAAGATTTGCACACTGATTTAAGTAGATCTAATATTCAGGTATAGTTTGAATAACATGTTCAAGTAAGCGTCTCATACCAGAATGGTTCCTTTTGGTTGGAAATTTTGCTCAGCGGAAACTTATCTAAATTATAACAACCAAGTTGCACAAAGCTAAATGTTAAGATTGATAATTAAACTAGTTGAGCTTCAAATAATGAGAGGTTGATTCAAGTTTAGTATTAGTATACCTTAGCCTGACAAAAGTGGAAGCATGCAATTGTGCTTAATTTCTGACTTAAACCTATGTTTGTATTTATCACAATTTATTTATATAAGATTCTCTCATCTATAATAACCCAGTATGAATCAAATATATTAGAGTTTGTGAGTTATATGCTTCTTAGAATTAGTTTTTACGATTTTTAATTATTATCACTAGTAATTGAATATTTTTCCCTTAAACCAATTTGCCAAAATGTAATGACCGTTGAAGGAATGGGAGTCATGTATGGGATTCATGAACATTTATTTTTCTTTCCACTTCAATTGTTGATTTTTTTTATTTGTCAATTAGGTGATTTTTCATGGAAAGGAATAAAAGAAAAACCACATGGAAATTACGAGAGGTCACAGCAATTGCAGCCACACTTATGGGAATTATAGTGACACATATAAATAGCGTAGATTATGCACGTACCCAATTCCCGTAGAGGTTTGGATAGAGAGAATTATCTTAACCGGCTGTTAAATGGTGATGACACAACATGTATTAACATGGTTAGAATGAATAAATTCACTTTCTTTAGCTTGTGCTCATTACTACGATCTTGTGGACAGCTCAAAAGATTCAATAAATGTCAATGTGGAAGAACAATTGTTGATGTTCTTGCATATTTTTGTCATCAACCAACGAAATAGAGTCATTGGACACGGTTTTCTTAGGTTTGGTGAACATTGTGAGATATTTTAATCTTTTTCTACATGCCATTGGACAATTACAAAAAGAGTTTATCGGACCTCCACCAAGTACTTTATCGAGCCTCGTTGACTGGCGTTTTAAGATTCTTTCCATACTCTAAGGTATATAATTATATTTACATCTTTACCAAAAATATAGAACAATCGTATTTTAAGAATGACCCAACTATGCACTATATGTTCTTAGGATTGTATTGGGGCCCTTGATAGCACACATATACATGCGAGTGTTCCGAGTGAACATGGTTGCATCTTTTTCATAGTAGAAAGGGTTTTTCAACACAAAAATGTGCTCGCCCGTGTAGACTTTGATCTTAACTTCACGTATGTGCTTGCTTTTGGTTGGGAAGGAGTGCGCACATGACTCGATGGTCTTACGTGATGCTTTTAGAAAGACCCTAGATAGTCTTAAAAAGTGCCACAAGGTATATGTTGCTATTTATTTACTGATTAATATACAAAACATAAATTATTATTATAGTATATAGGATAATCCTATATCATTTTTATTGATTCGGAAAATATTTTCTCATTGACTTGAGGATATGCCACAAGACACTGGATTTACTAGCATCTTTTTAGAGGTGCTAGACATCACTGAAGAATTCGGGTCACCTATTCCTAGAAAACCCTAAAGGTTGTTTAACCATAGGCATTACGTCGGGGAGGCGGACTTCAGTTGAGCATGCATTTGGGTCTTTGAAAAGTCGGTTTAAGATTCTCACATCTAGGCCCGCTTCTTTCCATATAGTACCCAAGTTGACCTAGTGATTTCATGTTGCATTCTTCACAACATTATTATTAGAGCAGGGGTGGTGATAGATTGATTACCCTCCGAGGAGGAATGGGAACAAGAGATAAGAGTTCATACTTCGAGCAGAGGGTAATGTGAAGATGTTAGAGTGTGGTTGGACAAAAGGGATCAGATAATTCATGATATGTGGAACAATAGATAAACGTATTTATGAAGGATATGCTATGTTTTTTTTTTATGTTTATCTGTATTTCTGTTTACCATACATTGTAGTTTGATGTTGAATTGCTTTTCTTTTCATATGTTATGAATTCTTATGTTGTGAATTCTTATATTGTTGTGATGTTGAATAATTGATATATTTTGCTATGAATGAATTATTAAGACTAAGTATTCTATATTTTTCATTGCTATATAAAGTTTTGGTATATGAATATGCATTTGCAATGTAACAGGAACAAATGGAAGCTGGTAGTCATTCATCAACCAGTAGAAAAAATGTAGGTAATATCGATGGAGACCAGAGTGAGAGCAAGTTTTTCTTCCAATTGCATGGCAACACAAGTGGAAAATGGTCTAAAGTGTGATAAGACATTCAAACCACAAGCAATTCATGCAGCCATATGTGCTTTGAGAGAGAATTTTGGTAAAATGTCCTGTATCTAACATACATAACCATCTCGAACATTGAAACAGCAAATGGGCTATAATTAGAAGACTTGAGAGATGAGATGGTGTGGGTTGGGACGAAAACAAGAAAATAATTATGGGTGAGAGGAACGCATGACATATCGATGGTATGCTTTTTATGTCTTATAATTTTTAGCGTCGCAGTTACGCTTTTGAACATATTTCTCTAACATTGACTGACTCGTTTTTTATTGTTTTATTATGAGAGTCATCAAATGAAGAACCATATATAAATTAACCCATTGAAGACTATGATTTACTTGAAATTTGGTTGTAATGATCCTCATACCACAATAAGTGTTTGGCAAGATATTATTGAGACTTCCTTCGTGATGATGATGATGTGCCAAACTTTTCGCAGATAATTTTAATGGATATTTACGAGGATCTTGGACATGGGGCGGTACTTGACAATAACTATGGGTTTTAAGACACCTTCCACCTACGACACCAAATAGCTCCTGGCGTGCCTCTCAAAACTTCCTGGCTTAAAGAACCAAGGTAAAAAAGATATGCTAGTCTTGATTACCGCTAACAAGCATGTAGGTTCAAAATGGATAGACTTTACTTGCAGTGGGGGAGCCTTGAGTCCTCTTACCACTAAGCTAGGTGAGCATGCATGAAGCTTCTTTGATTTGGTTACTCGACACGTGATGTGGCCAAAGTTTATTCATATTATGCGAGATAGTGGGAACTAGAACATTCAAATTCAGGCGCGCGATATTCTCCATACATGGTAGAGAACATGGGACCACGGGGACAAAATGTGTAGTTTGGGATGTGTTTTAC